>NC_088407.1:36059904-36272404 GCF_034236695.1 Oncorhynchus nerka | reverse complement strand
ACATTCTACCAGACCTGCACAACCTACATACATTCTACCAGACCTGCACAACCTACATACATTCTACCAGACCTGCACTACCTACATACATTATACCAGACCTGCACTACCTACATACATTATACCAGACCTGCACTACCTACATACATTCTACCAGACCTGCACAACCTACATACATTATACCAGACCTGCACTACCTACATACATTCTACCAGACCTGCACTACCTACATACATTCTACCAGACCTGCACAACCTACATACATTATACCAGACCTGCACTACCTACATACATTATACCAGACCTGCAGACTACCATTATACTACATACATTATACCAGACCTATACCAGACCTGCACAACCTACATACATTATACCAGACCTGCACTACCTACATACATTATACCAGACCTGCACAACCTACATACATTCTACCAGACCTGCACTACCTACATACATTCTGCCAGACCTGCACTACCTACATACATTATACCAGACCTGCACTACCTACATACATTATACCAGACCTGCACTACCTACATACATTATACCAGACCTGCACTACCTACATACATTATACCAGACCTGCAATACCTACATACATTATACCAGACCTGCACTACCTACATACATTATACCAGACCTGCACTACCTACATACATTATACCAGACCTGCAATACCTACATACATTCTGCCAGACCTGCACTACCTACATACATTCTACCAGACCTGCAATACCTACATACATTATACCAGACCTGCAATACCTACATACATTATACCAGACCTGCACAACCTACATACATTATACCAGACCTGCACTACCTACATACATTATACCAGACCTGCACTACCTACATACATTCTACCAGACCTGCACTACCTACATACATTCTACCAGACCTGCACTACCTACATACATTATACCAGACCTGCACTACCTACATACATTATACCAGACCTGCACAACCTACATACATTATACCAGACCTGCACTACCTACATACATTATACCAGACCTGCACTACCTACATACATTATACCAGACCTGCACTACCTACATACATTATACCAGACCTGCACTACCTACATACATTCTACCAGACCTGCACAACCTACATACATTCTACCAGACCTGCACTACCTACATACATTATACCAGACCTGCACTACCTACATACATTATACCAGACCTGCACAACCTACATACATTATACCAGACCTGCACTACCTACATACATTATACCAGACCTGCACTACCTACATACATTATACCAGACCTGCACTACCTACATACATTATACCAGACCTGCACAACCTACATACATTCTACCAGACCTGCACAACCTACATACATTCTACCAGACCTGCACTACCTACATACATTCTACCAGACCTGCACTACCTACATACATTCTACCAGACCTGCACTACCTACATACATTATACCAGACCTGCACTACCTACATACATTCTACCAGACCTGCACAACCTACATACATTATACCAGACCTGCACTACCTACATACATTATACCAGACCTGCACAACCTACATACATTCTACCAGACCTGCACAACCTACATACATTCTACCAGACCTGCACTACCTACATACATTATACCAGACCTGCACTACCTACATACATTATACCAGACCTGCACAACCTACATACATTATACCAGACCTGCACAACCTACATACATTCTACCAGACCTGCACTACCTACATACATTATACCAGACCTGCACTACCTACATACATTCTACCAGACCTGCACTACCTACATACATTCTACCAGACCTGCACTACCTACATACATTTTATTCAGAGTGATATACAGGAGCAATTAGGATTAAGTGCCTTGCTCAAAATGTCGGCTCGGAGATTCAAAGCAGCGACCTTTCGGTTACTCGTCCAGCGCTCTTAACTGCTAGACTTCCTGCCTTCCGCACATACAGCAACCTTCACCAATCCAGTCCATAGGCCTACATATAAGTGATTACTTCTAGGATGGAAGGAAATAAGGATGCAGTTTTGAAGCATTGGAACAGGCCATGGTCTTTTCAGGACTCATACGAAGTCATACAAAGTCATACGAAGTACGCCTATAGCCATGTAACATAGACAGAGAGAGAGCCCACTTTTCAAATAGAACCATCAATCAATCTGACAGAGTTCCACATAGACAGAGATATCATCTTCATGCGTTGGGTACAGGGAGTCATAAAGACAGGCACAAAGCCAGGGAATGAGACACTGACAGACTGACACCCATATCTCACCATAACGACCGCCTATAACACAAATCGGCCATTTTAGAACACCCATGTCTCAGAGCGACTACGACCCCCAATACCACCGTCCTTGTTTATCCACGCCCCGCCCCGGCCGTTGCGGTAAAACCAGGTTACAGGTCCGACAGACAGCTTTATATCCCCTAACAACAACACTTTTCACCCTACGATGTCACAAGTGGTGTAATGCGAACAATGCTACGGCTATACCTTCATGACATGTCTCAAAGCACACTAGAAGAGTAATGGCCATTGAATAGAAGGATGACGGTTTGTAAATGACTATTAAAAGAATCCATGTACCTTAGATTAATGTGGGTAATCTTTGTTTAATCTACTGCCTAATAGCGCAGCAAAGTCCTTTTAAATTGGCTTCTTTTTTTTCACGTAAGTGATTTACTGTTTAGCGTTGCAAGGGCCAGATACAAGCGATTTGACTCAGTGCAGGTGCAACGTGATACCATCTGTACTGGGGGCTAGCCAGGGCAGCTAATGTTTTTACTGACATGGGAAGAGTGTAGGCTGAGAGAGAGAGAGAGAGAGAGAGAGAGAGAGAGAGAGACTTTTTGACTTTTGGTCTTTCTTTATTGAAACATTCTCAATTCATTTAAAACTCACCCCCCCACTCCTAAAATAAAAATAAAAATATATCCTGTACAAATCACCATACACAAAAACCTCTCCTACAACCGTATATCCAAAACATCTTCCCCAGCAATACAGACAGCCCCCCAACACACCATATCTCCTCAAACATCTCCACACATTTGATCATTTTATAGAACTCAAACTCAACCCTAAGGCGCGCAGAGACCATCCCATTAAACAGTAGTAAAGGGTCTGTTATCCCCCACCTTTGACCCTGTTCCTCCTTGTTAGCCAAATAGCTAACTTTGCCTGAGCAAACAGAAAATTCAACAAAACACATTTTTCTTTCTCCTTACTCGAATACCTGTATCCCATTATAAACATCCCAACAGCAAAAACCACCCCCAACCTGTCACACAGACATTCCAACAGAGACATTAATGGCATTAACCTGGTGCACACAGAAAACACATGAATTACAGTTTCTTTCATTTGACAGAAAGGACACCCCTGCCCAATTCCCGGATCAACCCGTGCCAACCAGCTGTTAGTGGCCAGGGCTCCATGAAGAACCCTCCACTGGAGGTCCCCTGACCTCTTTGGTACTGGGGGTTTGTAGAGCGCCCTCCATCTAAAACCCACCATACTCTCCGCCCCACATACCCCCTGCCACTGATGTGCCTTCACTCCTGTTAGGCTTCTAATGCTCCTAACCTTAACACAGAGGTTGTAGAGGGCTTTACCTCCCACCCCCTCAAACTCCCCAGGCTCGGAGTGTTAAAATCTAACAAGTCCTCCAGACCCCCTTGCCAGTCTCCAGTCTCTGCCGTCACCTGCAGTGGCGGGAACATTGGTGGCCCCTCTCCCTTTGGCCTCTCAAACACCCCCTTACCGGCTCAGACAGTGCCTCCTGGACCTCCTCCAGGAATCTCTCCAGCAGCCTAAGAGACGTTATTCCTGTTTGTTGCGCCAAGACCTCCGGGTTTTCCACCCCTCCTCTCCCAGCAGTCTCAGGTCACCCAGCCTTTGTAAACCCCCTGCCATCAGTTGCCTCTGCAGGTTGGCCGACTGAACCGATCTCAAAGGGATGGCTGGGTTGTGGAAGATAGGCTCCTCCCACACCCACTGCCCAGGCTCCACACCCCTTCTCGTGTGGGTCTTAGCAGCTGCCAGGCCCTCAGCACCGCAGAGTAAAACTCTGAGAGACCTGCTGTACTCAGCCTCTCCAGCTTCATGAGGAACAGCTGCCGGTCCAACCCTAATCCGCCAGCTCTCCTCAGCAGCGCGCATGCTGGTTCCCTCCAGCCAACATCAGTGTGGTACAGCAGTCTCTGCACCGCCTTTAGTCGGAAAGCAGCCATCCTGCTCTCCAGTTCCACCAGGCCCTGTCCTCCTTCGTGGACGGTCATGTACAAAACTGCTGCCTTCAGCCAGTGATGTCCCGACCAAAAGAAGTCCACCAGCTTGCGTTGCAGGTCTGCAAGCAGACCGGCGGGGGTTGAGGACAGCCAGTTTATGCCACAAGGAAGATGCCACCAGGTTGTTGATTATCAGCACCCTCCCTCTATATGACACTTGGGACAGGAGCCACCTCCACCTGGCCAGTCTTGACACCACTGCCTGTGACAGCCCCTCCCAGTTCTTGCTGACCCACCTCTCCGAGCCCAGGTACACCCCCAACACTTTAAGCCCTTCACAACCCCACTGCAAACCCCTGGAAGCAGAGGAGGAGCCCTATCCCCCATGCCCCACATAACAGAGCTTTGCTCTTTCCCCAGTTTACCTTAGCTGATGAAGCTCCCTCGTACACCTTCAGACTGGTCTCTAGTTCCTGCATATCTTGCCCATCCCTGACCATCACAGAAACATCATCTGCATATGCTGAGACTGCTATTCCTGTCACCACATCCATGCCTGTCCAGCACACTCCCCGCAGTCTCCTGCGTAGCAGTCCTAAAAAAGGCTCAATGGCTAGTGTGTACAGCTGCCCAGATAGAGGGCATCCTTGTCTAATCCCCCGTCTCACCCAGACTGGCCTACTGAGCCCCCTCCCACCTTAACCATACATGACGCCCCAGCATACAACAGCTTCACACAGGTCACAAAACTCTTCCCAAACCCAAACACAGACATCACATTAAACAGATACTCATGATCCACTCTATCAAAAGCCTTCTCTTGATCTAAAGAGACCAGTCCAAAGTTCACATTAGAACCTCTCGACAAGTCCAACATGTCCCTAATCAAGAACAAGTTGTCCGTGATTGAGCGTCCCGGTACACAATATGTCTGGTCCTTGTGTATTATAGAGTCCAGATGGGACTTCAGTCTGTTAGAGAGGACCTTGGCAAAAATCTTGTAGTCCGCACAGAGTAATGCCACAGGCCTCCAGTTCTTAAGTTCACACAAGTCCCCTTTTTTGGGCAGGAGAGTCAGAGCCGCCCGACGGCAGCTCATCGGCAACTCTCCTACCCCGACGCATTCACGCAACACGCAAAAGAAATCCTGTCCAATTGTTCCCCAGAATTTTTGTAAAATTCCACTGGAAGTCCATCGACCCCGGGTGCACGACCGGGGACATCTGGGTTACTGCCTCTGCCAGTTCATGTGACAACAGAGGAATGTCCATTTCATCCCTCTGTGCCCGAGAGAGCTTAGGGAGTCCTTCGAACAAGACCTGAGCACACATAGGATCACACATTTCTGCCCTATACAATTCAGTATAAAACTCCACAGTCCGCTCCCGCATCTCCCCCACCACAGAGGTCACCCTCCCATCAGACAGCCGTAGACAATGCATACCCTTGGCTTCACTGCTCTGTCTTTCCAAACCAAAGAAGAAGGAGCTGGGAGCATCCATCTCCTTGAGCATGGAGAACCTAGCTCTTACAAGTGCTCCCTTTGCTTTAACCTGGAAAAAACTGCCCAGGTCCCTACGTAATCGGCTAAGTTAGCCTGGAGGCCTACATTGCCTTGCCCCACCATCTCTACCTCCATCTCACTAATACACCGCTCTAGTTCCCCAATACTCTCCTAGCCTCTGAGGATGAGAGAGCTGTGTACTGTTGACAGAAAAGCCGAATTTGCACTTTCCCCACATCCCACCATTGACTCAGAGACTCATACTCCTCTCTTCGCTGCCCCCATCTTTCCCAAAAGTCTGGAAACCTGAGCAAAAGGTGGCATCTTGTAAGAGCTTTACATTGAACTTCAATAAGATGCCTGCCGGGGCCCTGGTGAAATAGACAGCCGAGCCATGGTTATGTGGTGATCCGAAAACCCCACTGGGAGAATGGTAGCACCCAGCAGCCTATTGCTCTGATTCCTGGACATGTAAAACGATCAAGTCGAGCTGCACTCACCCTAGCCCCAAAACCTTCACCCACGTATACTGTCTTGTGTTTGGATGTTTAGTTCTCCAAACATCCACTAGGTCAAACTGATTAAAGATGTCCCTTAACACTCCCACTGACACTGAATGAGGCTCTTCCCCATTTCTATCTTTTGTAAAATCCATTGTACAGTTCCAGTCACCTCCGATCACCAGCGTCTCCTCAGGCGCTACTTGTGAGAGTTCCTGTCTAAGACTCCCAAATAGAACCCCTCTTTCTCTCCCTGTGTTAGGCGCATACACATTTATAAAGACAAAAACCATGTTGTTAATTTCTGCTTTAACAACAAGCAACCTACCCCTACACACCTCCTTTGAGGAGCAAATTTTTACAGCCAGACCCGGTGCAAAAAGGACTGCCACCCCTGCACTAAGATTTGTCCCATGGCTCAACACACTTGCCCCTTTCCACCAGAGCCCCCAATCAACTTCATTCACCACATCACTATGAGTCTCCTGCAGAAACAACACCTGTACTTTTTTTGTTTTACATATTCACCCAACACACTCCTCTTTCCCGCATCTCTGGCGCCATTTATATTGAGCGAGCCTACCCGAAGAGTCTCCATAAGAAGTGGGAGAAAAGCCAGCAGAGAAATAGACCAATAGCAAAGCTCAAAAAGCCCCAGTGTCAGTAAGAAATTAAACATTTAAACAGTGTCTGAAGGTAAACCTTTACGCACTATTGTGACCCACTTCCTCAACCTAAACCGTTTCCTGGGTGAGAGGGCACCATGCCCCTCATTTCTCATAGCATGTTGTACTGATCTTACAAACTTTCTAGGATCAGGAAAAAAGTCTCAAGATTAACTTTTTTCCCCTTAGTCTCATTCAGGAACCTTGTCAGTTCTCTCAACGTGTACTTAGACCCCTCTGGTTGACTGGCTGTCAGCTCCGGGCCAATTGAAGAGGAGTCTGAAAAAATAACTCCTCATCCTTTTCCTCAGACTCACTTTCCTCCTCTTCTCTATCTCCCACCCTGACCACCTGCCCTTTCTCTCTGTTTAGGGCCTCACCCACAGCAACAGGCAACATTTCCATGGTACCTTTATCCACATCCTTTTTCCTTTTCCTCTTGACACCCTCCTCCTCCCCCTAATCTCTTACACTTCCCCACTATACTCTCCTCATCCACTAGAATAACCTGACTAGACGCAGTATCATCTGCACCACCCTCTATAGCATGACTAGGGCCAGCCTCAGCTACACCACCCTCCATAGCATGACTAGGGCCAGCCTCAGCTACACCACCCTCCATAGCATGACTAGGCCCAGCATCATCTGCACCACCCTCCATAGCATGTCTAGGCCCAGCCTCAGCTACCCCACCATCTCTAGCCTGACTAGACCCAGCCTCTGCTTCTCCACCATCTCTAGCCTGACTAGCCCCAGCCTCATCTACACCACCATCTCTAGCCTGACTAGACCCAGCCTCATCTACACCACCATCTCTAGACTGACTAGGCCCAGCCTCTGCTGTCTGCATCTCCTTACCCCCTGCATTTTGACCTCGATTTCCCCCACTTGCACCCTCACTCCGTCTATGGCCTTTATGTGGGCACGCAAAGCTCTTG
Source organism: Oncorhynchus nerka (assembly GCF_034236695.1). Taxonomy (NCBI): domain Eukaryota; kingdom Metazoa; phylum Chordata; class Actinopteri; order Salmoniformes; family Salmonidae; genus Oncorhynchus; species Oncorhynchus nerka. The sequence continues at coordinate 36,264,554 of NC_088407.1, read as the reverse complement.
TGCCCCAAATCCCCACATTCAAAACACCGTAGACTATCTGTGCTGGCAAAACCTGCATAGAGCCCCTCCCCATGCCTCACTTTGAAATGCACATTTAGCTGTTGCTCATTATTGTTCAGAAACATAAACACTTGCCTCCTGAACGAAACAACGTGCTTAACGGCATCTGCCTGAAAACCTGCTGACAGTACACGGAAACCGCTAGCAAACTTACCAAAACGACTCAGCTCTTTCCTAATTTGATCGTCCGTAATAAACGGAGGCAAATTTGCCACTACAACTCTTGTTGAAGGGGTAGAGAGAGGTGAAATTGACACCAACACATCTCTTACAAATATTCCGCTAGCAATTAGCCTACAGACCAAATTTGCCCTTTTCATGAACACAACCACAGCTTTGTTCATTCTAGAAGCAGAATGTATAAACTCAGCTCCTACCTGTTCACCGACCGCAAGCAGAACCTCCTCCACCTTAACTCCGTTCTCAGGAACACACCTGAATCCATGCTGTATCGACAGCGTCTCGTCCGCGCTAGGCTGAGAAGCCATTGCGCACACTACACCTTCCACCCCCCCCGGAAAGTTACTCTGTCCTCTTCCACCCTAACTTTGAAAAAAAAAACTTTGGATACCGCTAAAAACAAATATTGCATTAACCCTCCACCATAGAAAATAACATGTAAAGAAAAGAATCAAGAAAGTTAGTTAGGATAGAGCTTTCCACACCAAACACTCAAACTCCAAAAACACCCAGCATGCACCGAGAGAGAGAGAGAGAGAGAGAGAGAGATCGTGAAGGAGGCATGAAAGATGGTTCGTGTTGACGGGCCTGCACGGTGCTTTAGGGAGGCACTTAACCTCGTGTGTACAGCCGGAGTCATAGCAACAGGGTTAACGAGGAGAGACAGCATCACGCTAACATACAGGGCCATCTAATGCAGAGTCGTGAATAAATAACAACAGAGAGAGGAGAGGAAGACGGGAAGAAGAGGGGAAAGTGGAGAGAAAGGCTTAAGATTGACACACAAAGAGCGGTGTGAGTCACTCAGTAAAAACACTAAACACACACACTTTGTCCCCTCAGTCACTCTCCACTCAGATGGATGTCAACACACACACTCGCATGTCACGAACACACACACACAATTAACGTACACCCCCACCCACACACACCACGTAAAACAGTCCTTGACCAATATACAGTACCAGTCAAAAGTTTGGACCTACCTACTCATTCAAGGGTTTTTCTTTATTTTGACTATTTTAATAGTGAAGACATCAGAACTATGAAATAACACACATGGAATCATGTAGTAACCCCAAAATATATTTTAGATATTAGATTCCTCAAAGTAGCCACCCTTTGCCTTGATGACAGCGTTGCACGCGCTTGGCATTCTCTCAACCAGGTTCATGAGGTAGTCACCTGGAATGCAGTTAAATTAACAGGTGTGCCTTGTTAAAATTTAATTTGTGGAATTTCTTTCCTTTTTAATGCATTTGAACCAATCAGTTGTGTTGTGACAAGGTAGGGGTGGTAGACAGAAGATAGCCCTATTTGGTAAAACACCAAGTCCATATTATGGCAAGAACAGCTCAAATAGGCAAAGAGAAACAACAGTCCATCATTACGTTAAGACACGAAGGTCAGTCAATCAGGTAAATGTTAGTAAGTTTGAAACTTTGAAGTTTCTTCAAAGGCAGTCGCAAAAACCATCAAGCGCTATGATGAAACTGGCTCTCATGAGGACCGCCACAGGAAAGGAAGACCCAGTTACCTCTGCTGCAAAGGATAAGTTCATTAGAGTTAACTGCACCTCAGAAGTTGCAGCCCAAATAAATGCTTCACAGAGTTCAAGTAACAGACACATCTCAACATCAACTGTTCAAAAGAGACTGCGTGAATCAGGCCCTCATGGTCGATTTTTGCTGCAAAGAAATCACTACTAAAGGACACCAATAAGAAGAAGAGACTTGCTTGGGCCAAGAACCACGAGCAATGGCCATTCAACCGATAGCACAATAGCACAATGACCAAAAAACACACCTCCATACTGTGTAAGGGCTATTTGACCAAGGAGAGTGATGGTGCTGCATCACATGACCTGGCCTCCACAATCACCTGACCTCAAACCAATCGAGATGGTTTGGGAGGAGTTGGACCACAGAGTGAAGTAAAATCAGCCAACAAGTGCTCAGCATATGTAGGAACTCCTCAAGACCGATGGAAAAGCATTCCTCGTGAAGCTGGTTGAGAGAATGCCATCAAGGCAAAAGGTGGCTACTTTGAAAAATCTCAAATATATTTTGATTTGTTTGACACTTTTTTGGTTACTTCTGTCTTATTTCATAGTTTTGATGTCTTCACTATTATTCTACAATGTAGAAACTAGTCAAAATAAAGAAAACACCTTCAATGAGTAGTTGTGTCCAAACTTTTGACTATGTCAAAAAAGTCCCTTAATGTACTGTAATGGTCCTACTCCCTAAATGTCCCAATACAAATTCACTCAGCCCAACAAATGTCACTCTACCCGTCAGAAACTGTCTCTCTGGGGGATTTGGTTTGCTTAACAAACATTACAGGAACTGCTGCGACTCTTTAGCCTATTAGCCTAATATGCTGCGGTGTTGAGCAAAGTGATATGGGAGGGAGAGCGAGAGAGGGAGAGCGAGGGAGGGAGAGGGAGAGATCTGGGATGATATGGCTGGGTTACACACATGGCCACCTAAACAGTAACAAACTCCAACAGACAAACAGGACTTACAGTTCCCAAAACATACTATCCTTTAATTTTCCATAAACTCTCTCTGTCCCGTCTTCTAGCCTGACTGTCACCTCCACCTCCACCTGCGCTGGGCTGACAACCCTTACGTATCAGGGACCGTCCACACCAAAGACTCCGCCCCCGGACTCATCATGGGTGCAGGTGAGTAACCACGACAACCGCCGCCCAGTTACATCATTACTGAAGTGGCCATTAGCTTTACTTATTATTATCTGTATGTGACACTGTAATAGCTTCTGTCTAGGGTCACTAACACTAGGACCCCCTCACAGTTTGCTAGTGAACAGGCTCTGGCTAGGCCTTTTAGCCTAAGTAAGGTTTAGCCTACTTGTTCTAGTTCTAGGGATTACAGCCCCATTATAGGAAGGCAGCTCTGAGCCTGTTGTTTTGCTAGCTCTATGTGCTGTAGTACAATGGAGCCCTCAGGCAGACAGTGGGGCCCCTAAACAAGGCTGGACATAATGCATGCTTACGTCAGGCAGACAGTGGGGCCCCTAAACAAGGCTGGACATAATGCATGCTTACGTCAGGCAGACAGTGGGGCCCCTAAACAAGGCTGGACATAATGCAGGCTTACGTCAGGCAGACACGGTGAAGGAGATCTAGTCGTGGTGCTGTGTGTGTGTTCCGCGGTTCATCAAGCACACTATCCACCAAAATGTTCCCGGAGTGCTCTATTTTTGACAAACCCACAGTATCTGGATTTAAAACATCCCGCTCCTCTAGACGACCTGGATTTACCCCAGAAAGGCAGTGGGTTAGAGGAATGGAGGATACAAAGTACTTCAACCCCAGAGAAGAGTTCCCTCAGTCATTGCTGCTTTTATCTATTGAATATTTGGCATTTCTGTGTGGGCACCCCTGGAGGAAAGCTAAAATAGGGGTCTGTAGGGAAGGGGATAAGTGGGCTGCCTCATCTCCTGAGTGAGTACGAGATGCCACGCCATTCCTTGCATCCCCCCTCCTCTCTTCCCTTATTCCCACTGTTAAGAACGAGAGGAAAATTACCCTCCATCTGAAATTATTTGTCGGCGCAGGAGGCTTTGATCCAACAGATCACCCCCTCCTCCCTAATTTTTACTTCTTCACTCTCTTTTTTATCAAAATGAGACAGTTGGAAGAGCATTTTCGTTCTCGACGCTGTGTTCAAAGGGAGAGCATTAATAGCCTGGAAAGAGTTCTTTGGCTGTCCCCATAAGAGAACCCTTTTTTTGGTTCCAGGTAGGAAAGGGTTTAACCTGGAGCCAAAAGGGTTCTACCTGGAAACAATAAGGTTTCTTCAAAGAGTTCTCCTATGGGGACAGCCAATGAATCCTTTTAGGTTTTAGAAATCACATTTTTTTTGTAGTGCTGTGACTAGGGCTGTTACGTGACCGTATTACCGCCACACCGGCGGTCACGAGTCATGATGGCAGTCAAATTCCATGTGACCGCTTAGTCATGGTAATTGGGCCTACCTGGTACTCCGCACTCTATTGTCCCTCTAATCACTCTGACATCAACACTTCATGAGAGCCCATGAGCTCATGTGGCGCAACATTTCTATAGGCTATGCAATTGTGTGAGAAAACAGAGTGATGGCCTCTATTAAAAAGAGGAGGATCCCATCAGCTTTCTGTAGACTAGGCCTACTATATTTATTTCTCAACCTTCCTAATATTTAGCACATTGCTTCTCTTTAAAACAGGAGTATAGCCTACCTGGCTGGCATGAAAATGAACCACGGGAAACGCGTCCTCCATTTGCTATTTAAGTCCATAGATTACATTTTTTTCCGCTGCTCCTGTTTCGAGACAGGTGTATGATAATGGTCCGTTCTTAATCAAAATAAATATATTTTTAAATATAATAAATATATATATATTTTTTTTAAAGACAAGATTAGATCAAGAATAGTGTGATGGGTGAGAATATTAGACTATCACTTGTGAATGATATATTATCACTTGTGAATGATGACCAGCTTATTAAGGCAAACAGCGCATGTTTTTGTTTGCGACTTTTTGAAATCATAGTCGCACGTATAGGTTTATATCACAACTAAAGTGGCCAAATAGCTTCTTAAAATAAAGCTGATTTTTTTCCGCTTTACAACAGGTGTAGAGCCTAACTGGCATACATACGCAGCAATTTTCACCATTAAAATGCACCTTTATAATAAAAGTATTACATGCATAATCGCATTTGTGGTCACTTTTGAGAATGGTGTTTTCCTGCTAATGGAAGATTTGCGCTTACAGCCTACTGCCATGGTAGTTTATCTACATTTTAAGCTGTCGCATCCCACAACTGTCCCGGACTATGTTTGGGATATTTATTTCTTGCACAGAATATAATAAGTCAACTGTTGTACTATGGGGGATAGTAGATTGACATAGGCTAGTGCTTTTGCTGTTTATTAGACCTACTCATCTTGTTGGCTGATGATAAGTAAATGTGGACAGTTCTTCCAATATCTTCAATATGCGCCTCGGAATTGGATAAGGACGCGCGCAGTTGCATCCCCGATGTGTCTGTCTTCACTTGTAGCCTGTGAGAAAGACCCGACCACGTGACTGAGAGCCATGTGGGTGAGAGGTGCCTCGGCACGCAGCGGGGAGAAGGGAATTATATGTATTATATTCAGCCCAAGGGCACATCGGCCACTGGCCGCAAAAGGCCTGGATTTTTTTAGGGGGATTATGTCCACACAAAGGGGATGCAGCCGGGAAATTCAAGGTATTATCAAGTGAGTCGGCCATCAAGATCTCTTATTTATTTTTGTAGGTGTTTTCTTAAAACTGCCTTGTTGGTGTCACGGATCCCTCTGAAACTTTCATTGCGCACACCTGGCCCCTATTCCCACTGATTGTATTTGTATATAGGTGCCCTTTGGTTTCCATTGGGCGGTCGATTATTGTTACAATGTCCGTTGGTGCATGTGAGTACCTGTGCTGTGTGTTTAGGCTTTCGTGCCCTTGTGGATTGCGCAGATGATTACGGTGCTCGTCCCGCGTGATAATCATTGTGCCCATGTGTTATTTATTCAAGGTACTCCTCGCTCTTTTGTTTTGGGTTTCTACCCTGTGTTTTGTTACGTGTTTGTTTGGTCTTCGTCCCCGTGCCTTTACACGGCACGCCGTAATTTGGGCTTAATAAAAACCCATATTACACATTGCTGCGCCTGTCTCCCGAATCATTCATACCTACATGACAGTTGGTTAAGGGCTTGTAAGTAAGCATTTCACTGTAAGGTCTACACCTGTTGTATCCGGCGCATGTGACAAACACAATTTGATTTGACTTGTCAACTTGCGAATGAGAGACGAAGCAGAGCTCATGCCTTTCATGCAACTTTTTTCAAATCATCATTAGAGTTGCATCATGCAGCCTTAGAATTTATTACAAATCATAACAGATAGCCCAGCATTTCTATCATAAATAAAGTTACACAAATAACTCTAAATGAAGCATATAGGAGTACCTATTTCTTTGTTAACCGCTCAACACAGAATAGCCACATGTTCACACTCCCTCAGATCGTTTGGAGGAAATATCATTTCCATTCTATTCAGTTATGTTCAATTGTATTCAAACTTTAAAATAATATAAAATAATGGCATGGAATTCTAAGCAAATCTTGTCTGCTAAATGAACTAGTGTAGCCAACAGCCATTTGGCACAGCCAGGTCAGGGCCTAACATAAGGACGGCTCAGAATATGTCATTCTGTTCTTCTGAAATCGACTACATTTTCTTCATATCATGTTTCTTTAGACCGGTCTAAAATAAATAATGGATTTATTGTGATGGTGTAGGCTATCTTACATGGATTTATTGTGATGGTGTAGGCTATCTTACATGGATTTATTGTGATGGTGTAGGCTATCTTACATGGATTTATTGTGATGGTGTAGGCTATCTTACATGGATTTATTGTGATGGTGTAGGCTATCTTACATGGATTTATTGTGATGGTGTAGGCTATCTTACATGGATTTATTGTGATGGTGTAGGCTATCTTACATGGATTTATTGTGATGGTGTAGGCTATCTTACATGGATTTATTGTGATGGTGTAGGCTATCTTATGGATTTATTGTGATGGTGTATGGATTTATTGTGATGGTGTAGGCTATCTTACATGGATTTATTGTGATGGTGTAGGCTATCTTACATGGATTTATTGTGATGGTGTAGGCTATCTTACATGGATTTATTGTGATGGTGTAGGCTATCTTACATGGATTTATTGTGATGGTGTAGGCTATCTTACATGGATTTATTGTGATGGTGTAGGCTATCTTACATGGATTTATTGTGATGGTGTAGGCTATCTTACATGGATTTATTGTGATGGTGTAGGCTATCTTACATGGATTTATTGTGATGGTGTAGGCTATCTTACATGGATTTATTGTGATGGTGTAGGCTATCTTACATGGATTTATTGTGATGGTGTAGGCTATCTTACATGGATTTATTGTGATGGTGTAGGCTATCTTACATGGATTTATTGTGATGGTGTAGGCTATCTTACATGGATTTATTAGACTTTTAAACATGTAATTGCTGGACTATTAAGCGCACCTGAATATAAACCGCACCCACTGAATTATTAAAAAATATGTATTTTGTACATAAATACGCCGCACATGTCTATAAGCCGCAGGTGCCTACCGGTACATTGAAACAAATGAACCTGGTCACTATCTTCCTCCTCCTGTGCACTGAAACCACTGAAGTCATCTCCTTCGGTGTCGGAGTTGAATAGCCTCAGAATTGCTTCATCCGATGTTGGCTCGTTTTCATTGTCGCTCTAGTCACTTTCATCCGGAGGCAAATACCCCGCTGAGCTCATGCTGCCCCTTCAACACGCAGCAGTCCAGCCTTTCGAAACCCGTTGATGATAGTGGATTTTTTGACAATGCTCCAGGACCCACTGGCAGACTTGACCATAAGTTGCTCTTCGCATGCAGCCCGTTTTAGTGAAGGATTTCTCCCCACTTGTCATCCAAGACTCCCACTGAACAAGGAGCGCCACCTTAAATGCACAATTTACACTGATGTCGAGTGGCTGCAAATACTTTGGGCCATCTGCTTTTCTTCCCTCTGAAAGCCTTTGTTGTCTTTTTGCACTGAGTCAGTTCCTCAGGCTGCTGTTTCCAACGTCTTATCATCGACTCATTAAGGCCAAGCTCCCGTGCAGCAGCTCTCTTTCCTTTTCCAACAGCCAGATCGATCGCCTTCAACTTGAAAGCTGCATCATATGCATTTCTCCGTGTCTTTGCCATGATGAGGGTGACAAAATTACTACCGTAATCAGAATGATGGGAAGTTTGAGCGCGCTCGATTTACGTCACAGCTCAGTTTTTTGGCGGCATGAATCTTGTGAAAGCGAGAAAAATCCATAAATTAGCTGCGTCATTGTATAAACCGCGAGGTTCAAAGCGTGGGAATAAAGTAGCGGCTTATAGTCCAGCAATTACGGTAGATGTTCCAACGGTCTGCATCAGTGGCTTGTAAGGCTATGCGTGGAAGCCAGCTAAATGTGTTTATGTCAATCAACGGTCAATAACCATGCGACCAGCAGTTATTTGCTTGACAATCACCCGGCTGACAAAATTTCACGACCACCACAGCCCTAGCTGAGACATCCACGGCTGCTGCCTGCTCATTCAATTAACTATTTCTCTCTCTCTCTCCCTCTCTCTCCTGTATATGTTCCTGACAAAAAATATTTTTTTAAGAAAATGCTGAAACATGCAGGAGCTCATCTGATCATGACCTCTAGCCTCTCTCTCTCTCTCTCTCTCTCTCTCTCTCTCTCCTTCCCTCCCTTGATCTCTCCCTCTCCCTCTGTCTCTCTCTCTCCGTCTCTCTCTTGCTCTCTCTCTCCCTCTCTCTCCTGTATATGTTCCTGACAAAAAATCCAAGTTCATATAACTCTAAATCTATATATATTTTTAAGAAAATGCTGAAACATGCAGGAGCTCATCTGATCATGACCTCTAGCCTCTCTCTCTCTCTCTCTCTCTCTCTCTCTCTCTCTCTCTCCTTCCCTCCCTTGATCTCTCCCTCTCCCTCTGTATCTCACTCTCCGTCTCTCTCTTGCTCTCTCTCTCTCTCTCTCTCTCTCTCTCTCTTCCCTCCCTTGATCTCTCCCTCTCCCTCTGTATCTCTCTCTCCGTCTCTCTCTTGCTCTCTCTCTCTCTCTCTCTCTCTCTCAATTCAATTCAATTCAATTCAAGGGGCTTTATTGGCATGGGAAACATGTGTTAACATGTGAGGTAGATAATATACAAAAGTGAAATAAACAATAAAAATGAACAGTAAACCTTACACATACAGAAGTTTCAAAACAATACATTACAAATGTGATATTATATATATATATATATATATATATATATATATATATATATATATATCTAAATATACACAGTGTTTTAACAATGTACAAATGGTTAAAGTACACAAGGGAAAATAAATACGCATAAATATGGGTTGTATTTACAATGGTGTTTGTTCTTCATTGGTTGGCCTTTTCTTGTGGCAACAGGTCACCAATCTTGCTGCTGTGATGGCACACTATGGTATTTCACCCAGTAGATATGGGAGTTTATCGAAATTGGATTTGTTTTCTAATTCTTTGTGGAGCTGTGTAATCTGAGGGAAATATGTCTCTCTAATATGGTCATACATTGGGCAGGAGGTTAGGAAGTGCAGCTCAGTTTCCACCTCATTTTGTGGGCAGTGAGCACATAGCCTGTCTTCTCTTGAGAGCCATGTCTGCCTACGGCAGCCTTTCTCAAAAGCAAGGCTATGCTCACTGAGTCTGTACATAGTCAAAGCTTTCCTTAGGTTTGGGTCAGTCACAGTGGTCAGGTATTCTGCCACTGTGTACTTTCTGTTTAGGGCCAAATTGCATTCTAGTTTGCCCAGTTTTTTTGTTAATTCTTTCCAATGTGTCAAGTAATTATCTTTTTGTTTTCTCATGATTTGGTTGGGTCTAATTGTGCTCTCTCTGTCTCTCTCTCTCTGTCTCTGTTTCTGTCTCTCTGTCTCTCTCTGTCTCTCTGTCTCTCTCTCTCTCTCTCTCTCTTATCTCTCTCTCTGTCTGTCTGTCTCTCTCTGTCTGTCTCTGTTTCTGTCTCTCTGTCTCTCTGTCTCTCTGTCTCTCTCTCTCTCTCTCTCTCTCTCTCTCTCTCTCTGTCTTTGTCTCTGTCTGTCTGTCTGTCTGTCTGTCTGTCTGTCTGTCTGTCTGTCTGTCTGTCTGTCTCTCTCTCATTCTCGCTGTCTCGCTGTCTCGCTGTCTCTCTCTCTCTCTCTCTGTCTTTGTCTCTGTCTGTCTGTCTGTCTGTCTGTCTGTCTGTCTGTCTGTCTGTCTGTCTGTCTGTCTGTCTGTCTGTCTGTCTGTCTGTCTGTCTGTCTCTCTCTCTCTCTCTCTCTCTCTCTCTCTCTCTGTTTGTCAGGTAACCTGGGTTCCCAGCTGGTGGAGTATAAAGAAGAGATGTACATCACCTCTGACTGTGGGAAAACTTGGAGACAGGTGAGTCTCTCCCCACCTCCCTGTATACCTCCCTCCACACCTCTCTCTCCCTCCCTCCATACTTCCCTCCCCACTTCTCTCCCCACCTCCCTCCATACTTCCCTCCCCACCTCCCTCCCCACTTCTCTCCTCACGTCCCTCCCTCCCTCCCCACCTCCCTCACCACTTCTCTCCCCACCTCCCTCCATACTTCCCTCCCCACCTCCCTCCCCACTTCTCTCCTCACGTCCCTCCCTCCCTCCCCACCTCCCTCACCACTTCTCTCCCCACCTCCCTTCATACTTTCCTCCCCACCTCCCTCCCTCACCACCTCCCTCCCCACCTCTCTCCTCACCTCTCTACTCACGTCCCTCCATACTTCCCTCCCTCCCCACTTCTCTCCCCCTCCCTCCGTACGTCCCTCCCCACCTCTCCCTCACCTCTCTCCTCACATCCCTCCCTCCCTCCCCACCTCCCTCCCTCCCCACCTCTCTCCTCACCTCTCTCCTCACGTCCCTCCCTCCCTCCCCACCTCCTTCCCCACCTCCCCACCTCTCTCCTCACGTCCCTCCTCACATCCCTCCCTCCCTACCTCTCTCCTCACCTCTCTCCTCACATCCCTCCCCACCTCCCTCCCCACCTCCCTCCCCACCTCTCTTCACCTCTCTCCTCACTTCCCTACCTCCCTCCCCACCTCTCTCCTCACCTCTCTCCTCACATCCCTCCTCACCTCCCTCCCTCACCACCTCCCTCCCCACCTCTCTCCTCACCTCTCTACTCACGTCCCTCCATACTTCCCTCCCTCCCCACTTCTCTCCCCCTCCCTCCCTCCGTACGTCCCTCCCCCCCACCTCTCTCCTCACCTCTCTCCTCACATCCCTCCCTCCCTCCCCACCTCTCTCCTCACCTCTCTCCTCACGTCCCTCCCTCCCCACCTCCTTCCCCACCTCTCTCCTCACCTCTCTCCTCACGTCCCTCCTCACATCCCTCCCTCCCTACCTCTCTCCTCACCTCTCTCCTCACATCCCTCCCTCCCCACCTCCCTCCCCACCTCTCTTCACCTCTCTCCTCACTTCCCTACCTCCCTCCCCACCTCTCTCCTCACCTCTCTCCTCACGTCCCTCCCCTCCCCCCCCCCCTCTCTCCTCACCTCTCTCCCTCACGTCCCTCCCTCCCCACCTCTCTCCTCACCTCTCTCCTCACCTCTCTCCTCATGTCCCCCCCCCTCCCTCCCCACCTCTCTTACCACCTCCCTCCGTACCTCCCTCGCCAACTCCCTCCCCACCTCCCACCCCACCTCTTTCCGTACCTCCCTCCATACCTCCCTCACCATCTCCATCCCCACCTCTCTCTCCACCTAAAAAAGGAGACTATTCAAGGGGGAAATTCAATTCAAGGTGGAGATTACCTTCCAATCTCCTGACAAAACCTATAATACAGTGTTCAGCTTTTTGAATAGGTTTTATGACCACCTCCAATTTAACCTGCTCTTCTTTTATGTGATGTATTAATGTACTGCAATCTAATTCATTTCTAGCGCTTATCGTCCTACTAACTTTTCACTTCCTGGTCTTTTCGACACGTCCTGTGATTGTCCTTCCTGTTTTGTAGGTGTTTGAGGAAGAGCATCACATCCTGTACCTGGACCATGGAGGGGTCATTGTTGCCATCAAAGACACCTCCATCCCCCTCAAAATACTCAAGTAGGCTCATTTTACTGTCAAACAAAATACTCTGTAACTCCAATACTCACAACTCTCAATATACCAATATAGGAGCCACCAATGTGTCCACACAGTCCTTTGACCGTCCATCTATGACCTTCAAAACACCTGACCAGGACCAGGTCTCTCCTGTGGATCATATCTATATCAATAGATTTTTATCTCAATGAAGCTGTAACCTTGATAAACGTTGAATGAAAAATAAATGATAGAAAGCACTCAGTAATGAGAATCCTTATCGCTGACCTTTATCAGCAGATGACCTTTGTCTCAACAGCCTCATCGGCATCAGAAAGGTCAACTTTATGCCCACTTCGCCCTCTAAATCCAAATCACTGCCTTGGGATTGGGCTGTAGTAGAAATCTTCAGGCAAGAGCGTAAGAGTGTTTTGAAAGGTGTTTGGGAGACATTGCCACAGTCAGTGTCTGTACTCTGTGTGCCCTTTATTTAAAGGTAAAGAGAGAGAGAGAGCGAGAGAGAGAGAGAGAGAGAGAGAGAGAGAGAGAGAGAAAAGAGAGAGAGAGAAGAGAGAGAGAGAGAGCGAGAGAGAGAGAAGAGAGAGAGAGAGAGAGAGAGAGAGAGAGAGAGAGAGAGAGAGAGAGAGAGAGAGAAAGCACTCATCTGTGTTAGTGTCAAGAGCCCTCCAACAGCCCTAAAAGACCCTTCAACCAAAAAGAGAACCCTCTGGGTTCACTGACACGAGTCCAAAATCCATGTCCTCAAAGGAGACGTTTTTCTCCCCCTCTCAGAAGGGCACTTGAATTCGAGAGTTCAAGAAGCGGGCCCTCTGGGTTTCCAACACCGCTACATATGTACTGTAGATCACAGAGATTCACTTTCTGTTAGGGGCCCTTTGGAAAGCAAAAGGTCCCAGCTCAAGGATGCCCCTTGCCAATATTCTGACTTCACTGCACACACTTGTTCAAATAATGTTAGATAATGCCTGGCTTTGAATAACATCAATAGCAGCGGGGTTGTTTGGGGTGATGTACTCTCCCACCACTGCCATGTCGCTTTTAATCATATAAAAACACAACATTCTCAGAGATGAGGTGGCAAAATAAATAAAAAATGGGCTTATACATAATAAGGTTGCGTGAATGTACAAGTAAATCTACACTTATTTTCATGCAGTCTTGTTTTGTTTATACAGTGTGCGTGTGTGTATGAGGTATGGATTAACTGCAGATTGGTGCTAGGAAAGGCTGTAGTGTACATTATAATTCATCACAAATGCACAGTTGTGTGTTATTAATGCATTAGGCTGCACCAAAGGTTTATAGAAATGTGCACTTAGGATAAGTTATTCTTTCGACACGCTCTTAGTGTTAGAGAGGGAGAGAGAGACAGAGTGATTGAGGGGGGAACGTGGGAGAAGGAGAACGAGAAAGCAAAACTGAGACACACAACAACAAACCGTTCCCCCTAGCTAATTCTCTCTGTATACAGCATTGGGATGTCTGTCTGCCTCTGATTCTCTCTGTATATATTGTCTAATCCCTGTCTCTCTAGAGTCTCTCTGGTTTTACTGCTGGCTTGTTAGCACGTCCATCTGCATGCCCTGCAGACATAGGTCTGCTACTCAAATCCCACAGTGATTCCTTTCCAACACATAAACCCCACTTACGTACGTAACCCTGTTGATCCCGGGAGCCATACGCCACATGGGGGTTACGTTGAGTTAGAAGGTAGCTATCCGTACCCCCGGTCCTCTCATTTCAAAGTCCTTCCTTCAAGTTAACAGCAGCCCGTGGGTCTGGTGGCGCGTTTGAAGACAGACCCACGGGGAAACCATCTTGGCAATGACGTGCGGGTCTAGATGTTGACTCGAACAGGTCCTTAAATCAGGTGGCGGTTCAGTCCCTGTTGGAGGCGATCCTGTCTCTCACGACATGTGTGTCATGACGGCATTACACCCTCCTAGACACAAGCCGTACTAATATGAAGGGTCTTCCCCCCCCTGCCTCTTTCCAAGATGGCCAGTCTAGGAGAGTCTGTAGAACTCTGCAGTTTTATAAATGACAGCTTCCACCCGCGTCACGGGCACGGACTACACCTCCTACTCAGATGCCTGCGCCGATCTGGGCCTACCGTCACTTCGCACTCGCAGGGAAATCTCTCTCTCTCGAGATCCTTCGCAAAAGATCACTTGTAGAAATCCGATCCCTGGCTGCTGGCATATGCTCCCACCCCAGCTATCGTCTGTGAGCCCCACACCGAACCCGCTCCTCAGCTAAACTGGAACGGATCCACCGCAGTGCCATCCCAGCCACGGTTCGCCTACTGAACAGTTCACGATGATCACGATTTTTTGGGGGGGTTGTTGCCCGTATTTGTAGTTTATTGTGTTTTAGTTTGCGTTGAGATTATATTGAAAAGTAACTCGTAATACACAATTCAGCATGTTGCTGCCGTTTGTACAACGTTCCGCTGGGGGGGGGGGGACTGCAAAAACAAAACGTTATCTCTCTCGCTCTCTCTAGTTAGGAGGAGTATTACCAATAAGAAAGCTCATGTGAATGCCTCTTCCAAGATGGCCGCCTGTTGAAAAGAGCCCATAGACTTCAGTAGAGCTGTTGTAATTGTGTCTATGTTTTTTTTTCTCCTTAGGTTCAGTATCGATGAGGGAAGGACGTGGATCATCCACAACTTCACCAGCACCTCGGTTTTCGTCGATGGACTTCTGAGCGAACCGGGAGATGAGACCCTGGTCATGACGTAAGTGTACCGTGGAATCTTCCAGAAATCCTCAATGAAGCTCTACATTTTGGGAAGGGAATGATGAACTTTGTAGTATGGTAATAGGTCCTATTTCACGGGAACCTCTACTCCAAAGCTCTGCCATTGGTTCAATAGAACTCTCTCGATTTAGTAGCAAGTCATTGATTGGTTTCTTAACTCTATTACTTCAACACTAAGGGATCTGATTGGCTGGAGCCTATTATTCAGATGAGACGGCCAGGCAATGATTCCCCCAGGAGAGTGAGAATTGATCCTGCAGTCTCAGTGACACCTCATGCTGCTTACCTCACAGTTCTACCCTGCTCTCCTGGCTCCTCTGCTCTCCAATAAGGGGCTTAGGAAGGAATATGGAGCAGCTGCCTCTCCAGCAGGGTTTTCTCATCTCCCCAATGCACTCTCCATTAGTTAAGGACATGGCCATTTCCCCTGTGATTTTCTGCTGCACTTCCTCTTAAGGGATTGATTAGCCTAGTGTTTTCTTCTGTACTTCTCACCTTTTACGTTGCTCTCTACCTCGCGCTCGCTCTCGCTCTCTCTCTCTCTACCTCTCTCTCTTTCCCTAAACCCCTATCTCTCCCTCTCTCTCTCTCTCTCTCTCTCTCTCTCTCTCTCTCCACCTCTCTCTCTCTCTCCCTCTCTCTCTCTACCTCTCTCTCTCTCTCTCCCTTCTACTCTCTCCATTTCTCTCCCTCTCTCCCTTAATCTAATCATCTTCAGTGAATTAGATGGAGTAAGTGTAGAGGCACATCAATTCAGAGTTT
Source organism: Oncorhynchus nerka (assembly GCF_034236695.1). Classification (NCBI taxonomy): domain Eukaryota; kingdom Metazoa; phylum Chordata; class Actinopteri; order Salmoniformes; family Salmonidae; genus Oncorhynchus; species Oncorhynchus nerka. The sequence continues at coordinate 36,249,029 of NC_088407.1, read as the reverse complement.
TTGGCCCCAGTGGGGAGATAAGACCTGGGTTTCATTTGAGTAGAAATGCGGGAAGTGGAGGGGGGTGTCGTGAGAGGACAGAATCATGAGCCAACAGGACAACAATTTTCTCCTGCGCCGAGTTGCGGCCATGGGTCTGATTTGGGTCGTCGCGGAAGACCGACACACACAGACACGCACACACACCCCACACACATAGGCACACACACGCCATCTGCCTCCTGTGAGATACGGCGAGGAGTGAGACGAGTAGGGGACATCTGATGGCCAACCACGATTGCCCTGGTGTATTTTGCAGCCCTGGCTTCGATTTTTTTGATGGGGGAGGACTCTCGTCTCGTCTTTGAACAGTGACTTACTGTAGCACCAAGGACAGGCTGGAATGGGGAGAGGCCTTTCCACATACTAATGACAAGAGCCTTGGGAGGTCAAAACTGTGACTGGACACATTATTTTAAAGGACTTGCAACATATGTGATTCACGTGTTTGAGAGAGAGGGAGAGAAGGAGAGAGAGAGAGCGGGGGGGGGGCAAAGGAAAGAAAGAGAGAGAAGAAAGAAAGAAAGAAAGAAAGAAAGAAAGAAAGAAAAATATCAAGTTAGAGCAATAAGGAGCAGAAACGTGACAAATCGAGCTTTATTTATTCACATTTCAGACATGGAATGCAATGCAATTTTCTATACAGGAAAAAAAACGAATGAATAGCAATGAAAATAAAAACTGAAATATTTACTACACAACAAACATAAGATAAACAACAAAAGGATGACAAACTGAACAACTAAAAAGCACCCTGAGGAAAAGCAAAGATAAAAAGGTGTGTCTTAAGATCTCTTTTAAAATATGTCCACAGTTTCGGCCCCCCTCAGGTTCTCCGGCAGGTTATTCCAGAGGCTGGGTTCATAATAACTAAACGCTGCCTCTCCATGCCTCTTGGTCTTCAGCTTTGGGGATAGTTAAAAGGCCAGTGGCCCTGAGGGTCCTTCTGGGTACATAACTTAACAGCAGGTCTGACAGATATTGGGGTGCAAAACCGTGGATTGATTTAATAAACCAACGGAATAATCTAAAACTCACAGGCAGCCAGTACAGAGACCTTTAAACCTGATGTAATGTGTGCTCTTCATCTGGTCTGTGTCAGTACCCGTGCTGCAGCGTTCTGTGTGTTTTGCAAGTGACCAATGGGTTTCTTGGGTAGACCAGACAGGAGAGCATTACAGTAGTCAAGCCTGCTTGTAATAAAAGCATGGAATGAGTCTCTCGGTATCAGACTGAGAGAGAAATGTCAGCATCTGAAGAACATTCAAAGGCGATGTTCCTCAGGTGGTATAAAACTATTTTGGTCACCTTCCTAATGTGCGATACGAAATGCGATATGAAATACGAATACGAAATACGAATTTGTTCAGAATCTAAAGTACGTTTTTTACTTGGTGTTTTGTCTTTATTGCCCTTGAATTCAAATGTGCGGCTAGATTCTCTCTCTGTGCTTTGGTTCCAACAATAAGTACCTCGGTCTTGATTTAGCTGGAGGAAGTTCCAACTATTTAAATCACTAATACAGTCTAATAATTTTTCAGTGGAGCTAAAATCCTCTGGTGACACAGAAATGTAAAGTTGTGTATCGTCTACGGAGCAGTGAAAATCCATGCTGTAGTAACCTGATAACGCTGCCAAGGGGTAAAATACACTATATAAACTGAACAGTACCGGACCCAAAATGCAAGCCTGTGGAGCGCCACATAAGATATGTATTTTTCCTGAGTTATGTTCACCAAGGGTGACAAAAAACTCTTCACCGGTTAAATAGGTCCAAAACCAATTTAGAACTGGACCAGAGAGGCCAACCCACCTCTCCAGTCTGTCCAGAAGGACATCATGGTCAACAGTGTTGATAGCAGCACTTAAATCTAAGATGTTTGGCATCTGTGTTGGCTCTAAGATCATTTACCACTTTAAGGCTGTCTCTGTGCTGTGTGCTGTGGTGGGGGCACGAAAACCAGATTGGATTTTTTAAATTTTAAATACAGCTGTCACTTGAACACCGATTTCTCCAGAATTTTTCTTATGAACGGAAGGTTGGAGATTGGCCAAAAAATGGATAAGATCTGAAGAATCGAGATGACTTTTCTTCAAAAGGGGTTTCGCCATAGCAGTTTTTAGTGCAATGGGGAAAGTGAGTGATTAAGAATAGCTTGTAATTCTTCAGATATTCAATTAAAAACTGTTTTGAAGAAGCATGTCTGTGTCAACCAGGGAAAATAAATCCATAGTGTCTTCATGTGGTCGGCTAGGGCCTATATCATCAAACCTCTCATCAGGTCTTGCTTGACTGATACCCAGCCTAATGTTGGTTATCTTACCTCTGAAAGATGCTGCAAACTCGTCGCATTTAGATGTGGAGGAAAGTTCACATAGGTTTGCAGGGGTAGGATTTATCAGGCCATCAATGGTCGAGGAGAGCACTCTCGAAGGATTCTGATGAACAGTGATCAAGATCAAATGAGCTCGTCTGGCATTTCTAATTGCCTTGTTATATATGCCAAGTTGCTCTCTCAGAATATCATAATGGACCTGCAACTTTGACTTCCTCCACTTCCACTCTGCCATTCTGCAATTTCTCTTTAATTGATTCGTTTCCTCACGCATCCAATGGGGGCTCTCTGTTTGGATGTGGCCCTTTTCAACCTTACTGGAGCTATGGCATCAATGGTTGCCCTTCATTTGCAATTATAGTTATGAACTAAACCCTCACACGAGGTAGGCAGAATATGTGGTGGAGTATCATTCATACACTCAATAAAATCTCTGTCAACTTCAGATTTGAAATAGTGTTTCTTAATCATGTGTTCAGTATTACCCTGTTCTACGGGCAAACAAGGTAGTAAAAAAATAGTAGTAAAAAAATCCCACAGTGGTGATCAGACAAAGCAGCGTCAACAATAGAGGATATGTCAATAGAAAGCCCCTCGGTAATAACCAGGTCCAGAGTATGGCTGCGGTTATGGGTGGACCCAGTAGAAAGCCCCTCGGTAATAACCAGGTCCAGAGTATGGCTGTGGTTATGGGTGGACCCAGTAGAAAGCCCCTCGGTAATAACCAGGTCCAGAGTATGGCTGTGGTTATGGGTGGACCCAGTAGAAAGCCCCTCGGTAATAACCAGGTCCAGAGTATAGGTTATGGGTGGACCCAGTAGAAAGCCCCTTGGTAATAACCAGGTCCAGAGTATAGGTTATGGATGGACCCAGTAGAAAGCCCCTCGGTAATAACCAGGTCCAGAGTATGGCTGTGGTTATGGATGGACCCAGTAGAAAGCTCCTCGGTAATAACCAGGTCCAGAGTATGGCTGCGGTTATGGGTGGACCCAGTAGAAAGCCCCTCGGTAATAACCAGGTCCAGAGTATGGCTGCGGTTATGGGTGGAACCAGTAGAAAGCCCCTCGGTAATAACCAGGTCCAGAGTATGGCTGCGGTTATGGGTGGACCCAGTAGAAAGCCCCTCGGTAATAACCAGGTCCAGAGTATGGCTGCGGTTATGGGTGGACCCAGTAGAAAGCCCCTCGGTAATAACCAGGTCCAGAGTATGGCTGCGGTTATGGATGGACCCAGTAGAAAGCCCCTCGGTAATAACCAGGTCCAGAGTATGGCTGTGGTTATGGATGGACCCAGTAGAAAGCTCCTCGGTAATAACCAGGTCCAGAGTATGGCTGCGGTTATGGGTGGACCCAGTAGAAAGCCCCTCGGTAATAACCAGGTCCAGAGTATGGCTGCGGTTATGGATGGACCCAGTAGAAAGCGCCTCGGTAATAACCAGGTCCAGAGTATGGCTGCGGTTATGGGTGGACCCAGTAGAAAGCCCCTTGGTAATAACCAGGTCCAGAGTATGGGTTATGGGTGGACCCAGTAGAAAGCCCCTTGGTAATAACCAGGTCCAGAGTATAGGTTATGGGTGGACCCAGTAGAAAGCCCCTTGGTAATAACCAGGTCCAGAGTATGGCTGCGGTTATGGGTGGACCCAGTAGAAAGCGCCTCGGTAATAACCAGGTCCAGAGTATGGCTGCGGTTATGGGTGGACCCAGTAGAAAGCCCCTTGGTAATAACCAGGTCCAGAGTATGGCTGTGGTTATGGGTGGACCCAGTAGAAAGCCCCTTGGTAATAACCAGGTCCAGAGTATGGGTTATGGGTGGACCCAGTAGAAAGCCCCTTGGTAATAACCAGGTCCAGAGTATAGGTTATGGGTGGACCCAGTAGAAAGCCCCTTGGTAATAACCAGGTCCAGAGTATAGGTTATGGGTGGACCCAAGTAGAAAGCCCCTCGGTAATAACCAGGTCCAGAGTATGGCTGCGGTTATGGGTGGACCCAGTAGAAAGCCCCTTGGTAATAACCAGGTCCAGAGTATGGCTGCGGTTATGGGTGGACCCAGTAGAAAGCCCCTTGGTAATACAGAGTTATGCAGGGTTATGGCCAGCACTGGTGGCTAAACATTTAAACAGTACAGCATGAGGCTCAAAAGAGTCAAAGTTGCCAAACAAAATGTCCTTACATCTGAAAGCCTTAGTAAAAATAGAGGCTGTCCCCCCCCACCCTTTTTCCCTTTTCCGATAGAGGATGAAAACTTGTCATCTGGGAGGAGGCTACAATAAGAGCGGCAGTACAGTCGGATGACAGCCATGTTTCAGTGAGAAACATGCAATCAACTTTGACCTCAGTAATGAGGTCATTCACGAGAAAGGTTTTACTTGTGATTGCTCTAACATTTAAAAGCGCCATATTCAATAGAAATATAATCATGGATAAAGAGAGATTGGGAGTGAGAGAGGGGGATAAAACAACAGCATCTGTGATCAAGATATGAGTTCACAGTTGCAGCCTTTTGAATGGGGGGAATTGTGACATACGTAACGGAACAGATGTCAGGGCTGCTGACATGTTTTCCCATCAATCTGTTCCCAAAAGAACATGCTCTCACTGACAGTCTAAGAGAAATAAGTGCTCAAATTGGTACATTTTAATACATAAGTGAAAAAAATGTACTTCCTCATTTCTTTTCATAATGATATATCGCCATCTAGTGGACATATACAATAACGCATATCATACAATACTCGTATGAATGCTTTTGAGTCCCTTAAAGAGACCATTTAGGACAATCTTTTGTGCAGGGCAGTCAATGGCTTTTTAGGCCATCATAATAGAAGGGACATCTGTGTCTTTGATGTACAAAGTATGGACTATAGAAAGGTCCAGGAGCACTCAAGTGGATCCCTGCTCATTAGGGAAGTGTTGATAAGTAGAGAGCAGAGACATGTCACGACACTACTGTCCGACTGCTGTTCCCAAAAGAGGGGATTGGTTCAACCATGTCACATGACATCAAAAATACTTAAATGAGTGGAAAAAAAATGTTAGAATTGGGTTGCCTGTCTAAACGCAGCCTATGAGGATAAATGTGGAAATGGTTGGATGTGGAAGGGTGGGCAGACGGATGAGTGCAGAACAGACAGGGCAGACAGTCAGACCGACTGAGGGTGGTGCGGACGGCCCAGCGAATCACTGGGGGTGAGCTCCCAGTCATCCAGGAAGCACTTGTCAGGAGTGTCTGAGACTCCAACCACCCGAGACATGGAGAACCTCTGCTCTCAATGCTCCCATCCAGGCAGACGGTACCGGTGCATCAAGGCTTAGACCAACAGACTCTTGAACAGCTTCAACCCCCTGGCCATAAGACTGTTGGCTACTTCTCTACTCACACCTACGCTATGATTATTGATTGGATTTATTACTACCACTACACTGCTGTTCATTGATTATTGATTGCCAATACAATTAGTACCTATCTATTTTATCGTGCTGCTAGTCACTAATTCTCCTCTTTACATGTATACAGTATATTATCACTAGTATATAACGATAAGTACTTATATGTTCCTGCTTCCACTCACTTACCAGCCCTGTTTACAAGACAGGACCCTGTCTTTCAAAGACAATTCGTAAAAATCCAAATAACTTCACAGGTCTTCATTGTAAAGGGTTTAAACACTGTTTCCCATGCTTGTTCAATGAACTATAAACAATTAATGAACATGCACCTGTGGGATGGTCGTTAAGACACTAACCGCTTACAGACGGTAATCAATTAAGATCACAGTTATGAAAACGTAGGACACTAAAGAGGCCTTTCTACTGACTCTGCTCATCTGCGTGAATGTGCCTTAGTCTGGCTGCAAGGAGGCATGAGAACTGCAGATGTGGCCAGGGCAGTAAATTGCAATGTCCGTACTGTGAGACGCCTAAGACAGCACTATAGAGAGACAGGACAGACAGCTGATCACGTGTAACAACACCTGCACAGGATCGGTACATCCGAAAATCACACCTGCGGGACAGGTACAGGATGGCAACAACTTCCCGAGTTACACCAGGAACACACAATCCCTCCATCAGTGCTCAGACTGTCCGCAATAGGCTGAGAGATGCTGGACTGAGGGCTTGTAGGCTTGTTGTAAGGCAGGTCGTCACCAGACATCACCGGCAACAACATCGCCTATGGGCACAAATCCACCGTCGCTGGAACAGACAGGACTGGAAAAAGGTGCTCTTCACTGAGAAGTCGCGGTTTTGTCTCACCAGGGTTGATGGTCGGAATTGCGTTTATTTTTCGAAGGAATGAGCGTTACACCAAGGCCTGTACTCTGGAATGGGATCGATCTGGAGGTGGAGGGTCTGTCATGGTCTGGTACGGTGTGTCACAGCATCATCAGACTGAGCTTGTTGTCATTGGAGGCAATCTCAACACTGTGCATTACAGGGAAGACATCCTCCTCCCTCATGCAGTACCCTTCCTGCAGGCTCATCCTGACATGACCCTCTAGCATGACAATGCCACCAGCCATACTGCTCGTTATGTACAGGAATATCAGTGTTCTGCCATGGCCAGTGAAGAGCCCAGATCTCAATCCCATTGAGCATGTCTGGGACCTGTTTGATCGGAGGGTGAGGGCTAGGGCCATTCCCCCCAGAAATGTCTGGGAACTTCCAGGTGCCTTGGTGGAAGAGTGGGGTAACATCTCACAGCAAGTACTGGCAAATCTGGTGCAGTCCATGAAGAGGAGATGCACTGCAGTACTTAATGCAGCTGGTGGCCACACCAGATTTTGACTCCCCCCCCTTTGTTCAGGGACACATTTTTCAAGTTCTGTAAGTCACAGGTCTGTGGAACCTGCTCAGTTTATGTTTTAGTTGTTGAATCTTGTTCATACAAATATTTATACATGTTAAGTTTGCTGAAAATAAACGCAGTTGACAGTGAGAGGACATTTCTTTTTTTGCTGAGTTTATATCCACCTATCACGCTTACACTGACACTCTTGCACACTCACTCACGCACACTAACACCTACACTTACTGTACATGCACACACCGACTCACCACTCATGCTGCTGCCAAATTGTTTACTATTATTATTATTTATCCTGCTACCATGTACATATCTACCTCAAATACTTTAGTATCCCTGCACACTATATTAGCACTGGCATTAGGTATTAGTACTGATCCTGTATATAGCTTCCTATCTTATTTCTAATTTCTCATGTTTTCTTTATTATATTTATAATCTACCGGTCAAAAGTTTTGGAACACCTATTAATTCAAGGTTTTTTCTTTATTTTTATTTCAGAATGAAGAAAACTATGAAATGACACAAAAGGAATCATGTAGTAACCAAAAAAAGTGTTAAACAAATTAAAATAATTTTATATTTGAGATTCTTCAAATAGCCACCCCTTGCCTTGTTGATAGCTTTGCACACTCTTGGCATTCTCTCAACCAGCTTCACCTGGAATGCTTTTCCAACCATTTTGAAGGACTTCGCACATATGCTGAGCACTTGTTGGCTGCTTTTCCTTCACTGCAGTCCGACTCATCCCAAACCATCTCAATTTGGTTGAGGTCGGGGGATTGTGTAGGCCAGGTCATCTGAATAAATCACAGACAGTGTCACCCGCAAAGCTCCCCCACACCATAACACCTCATCCTCCATGCTTTACGGTGGGAAATACACATGCGAAGATCATCCGTTCACCCACAAAGACACTGCGGTTGGAACCAAAAATCTCCAATTTGGACTACAGACCAAAGGACAAATTTCCACCGGTCTAATGTCCATTGCTCGTGTTTCTTGGCCCAAGCACGTCTCTTCTTATTGGTGCCCTTTAGTAGTGGTTTCTTTGTGTAACAATGCACGCTTACAGTCATGAAGCAAGTTCAGGGAGTGAATACATTTAATTAATAAATGAACAAAACAAACACAAGCAGCGCACCGACATGAAACAGCGACAATGACGACTGGAGAAAAAAACAAAGGGAGTGACATGTAAAGGGCAGGTAATCAAGGAGGTGATGGAGTCCAGGTGAGTGTCATTATGCGCGTAACGCTGGTGAGAGGTTGCGCCCTAACAAGCAGCCTGGTGACCTAGAGGGAGCACACGTGACAGTACCCCATCCCGACGTGCGGCACTAGCCGCAGGACGCCGACCAAGATGATGATCCCGGGGACCAGGAGCGGACCGGTCACCTCTGCTAAGGCGCGGGAACCTGTCGATCCAGCTGAGGTGTGAGAGCATGACGACCTTGAGCACCAGAGAGAGAGCATACGTGACAGTACACCCTCCCCGGCGCGTTCAGCTCCAGCCGTAGGATGCCAACCACAGGGACGATCCCGGGGATCCAGAGTGGACCGGTCGCCTCCGCAGAAACCTGGCGAACCGGCTGAGGAGTGAGAGCCTGATGTGTCGGCTGAAACCTCCCGGTTGCCTCGGTTGAGGCACGGGAACCTGTTCACCCAGCTTAGGCATGGAAGAGTAATGAACCCGTTGAGGTATGGGAGCCTACAAACCGGCTGAGGCTTCCCAGGTAGCTCCTCTCCAAACACCGGACCCAACATCACCCCCAACACACACAAAAAAACACCCCCTGATGCTTTCCTTTGTTGAGTCGTCATTCTGTAACGATGTACGTCGAGTGTCAGGAAGCATGTTCAGGGAGTGAATACATTTAACAAAACAAGAAACACAAACAGCGCACCGACATGAAACAGCAACAATGACGACTTGGGAAGAAACCAAAGGGAGGGACATATAAAGGGCAGGTAATCAAGGAGGTGATGGTATACGCCCTAACGAACAGCCAGGTGACCTAGAGGCCCGGAGAGGGAGCACACGTGACACTTTGCAGCAATTGAGGGCCGGATTCCCACAGTCTCCTCTGAACAACTCTGTGAAGCATGTATTTGGGCTGCAATTTCTGAGGCTGGTAACTCTAATGAACTTGTCCTCTGCAGCAGAGGTAACTCTGGGTCTTCCTTTCCTGTGGCGGTCCGAATGAGAGCCAGTTTCATCATAGCGCTTGATGGTTTTTGCGACTGCACTTGAAGAAACTTTCAAAGTTCTTGAAATGTTCCGTATTGACTGACCTTTATGTCTTAAAGTAATGATGGACTGTGGTTTCTCTTTTGCTTATTATTGTGCAAAGCTGTCGTCAAGGCAAAGGGTGGCTATTTGAAGAATATCAAATATAAATATATTTAGATTTGTTTAACACTTTTTTGGTTACTACATGATTCCATACAGTATGTGTTATTTCATAGTTCTGATGTCTTTACTATTATTCTACAATGTGGAAAATGATTAAAAAAATTAAGAAAAACCCTTGAATGAGTAGTTGTGTCCAAACTTTTGACTGGTACTGTATATATATTTATATTTATTTATATATCATTATTATTCATATTTTTTTGTTATACTATTTTGATATTGATTACTGCACTTCACTGTGCATGTGACAATATAAATGTATCTCTCTCCCTCTTATATCTCTCTGCAGGGTGTTTGGTCACATCAGTTACCGGTCAGACTGGGAGCTTGTCAAGGTGGACTTCAGACAGTCATTCCCCAGACAGTGTACTGAGGCCGACTACGACTCCTGGAAACTCACTGACCTGAAGGTACCCAACACACACACACACATTCCCATGTCTGCCTGTGCCATTAAACCCCTACAACTCATCCAGAACGCCGCAGCCCGTCTGGTGTTCAACCTTCCCAAGTTCTCTCACGTCACCCCGCTCCTCCGCTCTCTCCACTGGCTTCCAGTTGAAGCTCGCATCCGCTACAAGACCATGGTGCTTGCCTACGGAGCTGTGAGGGGAACGGCACCTCAGTACCTCCAGGCTCTGATCAGGCCCTACACCCAAACAAGGGCACTGCGTTCATCCACCTCTGGCCTGCTCGCCTCCCTACCACTGAGGAAGTACAGTTCCCGCGCAGCCCAGTCAAAACTGTTCGCTGCTCTGGCCCCCCAATGGTGGAACAAACTCCCTCACGACGCCAGGACAGCGGAGTCAATCACCACCTTCCGGAGACACCTGAAACCCCACCTCTTTCAGGAATACCTAGGATAGGATAAAGTAATCCTTCTCACCCCCCCCTTAAAAGATTTAGATGCACTATTGTAAAGTGGCTGTTCCACTGGATGTCTTAAGGTGAACGCACCAATTTGTAAGTCGCTCTGGATAAGAGCGTCTGCTAAATGACTTAAATGTAATGTAAATGTATGTCTTTGTAAATATCTTGCGTTTATCCTACACTTTTACAATCAGCTAATGTATACTTTTGGCCCGCATCAGGGAGAGAAGTGCATCATGGGTCAGGAGAGGAGTTTTAGGAAGAGGAAGGACACCGCATTCTGCATCAAGGGGAAGAGCTACACCTCCGCCCTCACTACCAAGACCTGCCAGTGCTCCGAGAAAGACTTCAACTGGTGAGACACCACAGCAAAACCAGAACACTCTAATGCAATAGAATATACTTCAGATAAAGACTTAATAAATAAATGATAAGGGTCACTGTCAGGGTTAGGGTTTGATTCCTTTTGTCTTCAGGAGATGGATTGAAAATCCAGTACAAGCATTTTCAATGAGGATCCTCTTTAATTTTACAACACTGTTCTTGATAAGATGATAAGAATGACATTGACCCTAAAGCTTGATTGATTCACAACAAACAGAATCAATCAATGCTGTGTGTCGACTCTAGGCGATTGATATTGACCCTATTATGTGAAGCCTGTTGGGCGTCTTTGTTGTTGGTGTCTATCGATCATTGAGGTCATGAATTGTATTTGCTCTTTGCCCTTTGTCTGCACCCTAGATGGAGCTTACCCTTAGGCACTGTTCTAGGATATTTCCCCCTCTTCCAATCCTAACCTTAACCATTAGTGGGAGAAACACAAGAAAATATCGTAGATCAGTGCCTCGGGGGTAACGTTCTCCTCTTTCTCTGTGTGTTTAGTGACTATGGGTTTGAGCGTGCCCAGAGCCTGAAGACCGAGGGAGATAGATGCTTTGCTGACTTCTGGCACGACCCAGACTCGCCACCTGACGACTGCCATCTGGGACATGACTTCGAGTCCAGCACAGGGTGAGGGTTAATAGAATGCACAAAACACAAACACACATATACACACACACAAACACGCACATGCTGCCTCTCACCACTCTCCCTCTCCCTACCTCATCTCATTAAAAAAGGCATCATTATTCTTTTAGTACTCTAGTCTCTATGCCTTACCTTAAACTACACCTGCCCCATCACAAGTCCCCCTGTTTTCTGACATTGGTACGGCCCTGTGCTGTGTTGCAGGTACAGGAAGGTTGTGTCCAACATGTGTGAGGGGGGAGTAAACAAGCAGCAGAGCGCCAAGCAGCACACCTGTCCTCTGCTGCCTCCCAGAGGCCTCCAGCTGGGTATAAAGGGGCAGATACTGGCTGTGGCGCCTGGTGATGACATCACTTTCATCGTCCACCAGGAACAGGTATGGATGACTTAAGTCAGAGTTTAGAGCAGCATAGGGAGTCTCAAAAAACCACAGGGGTGCGGTAGTTGTGTGTGGCTGTTCAAATCAAATCAAATCAATCAAATCAGAGTAGATGTGTGTGTTTTTGTGTCTTTGCCTGTGTGATTGTGATAATAGCTAGCTAAGAAATAACCCCTGTTTTCCGAATGCAAGTTCAAAACGACTCACGTACGACTCCTATGAGACAGAAGTTATAACTGCAACCTATCAAATACACTTGTTGAAATAGAGCAGTGTCAAACTCATTCCATAGAGGGCCTAATGTCAGCAAGGGGGTTATACTACAAAGCAAGCTAGTCCTACTCAGGTTTTTCTAAAACTCGCCAGCTTCAGTTAGCTCCACATTCCAGCTCCGGCTTCAATCCAAACTACAAGGGTGAATATTGCTTGTCCGCCTCCCGCTAACTCTAGCAGGCTTGTAACTGCGCTTGCATGTCGCACAAGGGTAGTCAATCACCAAACTCTTCATTGAGACAATGCTGAAACATCAATCCAGTCAGTGCCATTTTTTTGTTGTATTTGTGCTGAAATCAAAATTAAAGAAAAAGTTATCTTGCAAATTCATCAGGATATTGTGTGAAATAGACTTTTAGTGCCGTCTTTATTTTATTACTTTGGTGTGGTTATTAAAACAGTAGTAATACCGACCTGACCACATTACACATTTGGTAATGACAAATGCATTTCAAACCTCACACACAGCCAAACTTTTTTATGACTTAATCAAATAATTTTATCGATAGGTGTGGGAAAAAAAGGTACTCGTGCATTAAGACTTCTTAGGGCTAGGCCCCTTTTTTCTCCACTACCTGTCTGAATGACGTGCCCAAAGTAAACTGCCTGTAGCTCAGGCCCCGAAGCCATGATATGCATATAATTGGTACCATTGGAAAGAAAACACTTTGAAGTTTGTAGAAATGTTAAGATAATGTAGGATAATATAACACAATAGATATGGTAGGAGAAAATCCAAAGAAAAACCAACCAGAATCCTTTTTTTTGAGAGAGACCATCCTCTTAGAAATGCAAGAGTAAGGTCATATTGACAATTTGCTCTCTGGATGCAATTCCTATGGCTTCCACTGTGTGTCATCAGTCTATGTTCAAGGTTTCAGGCTTGTAACTTCCAAAAATAATAAGAAATATCAGTTTTAGCAGAAGGACACAGTCTTGGAAATTCGTGTTGGCGCGCGCTACGGAGACATTACGCACCTGCTAAAATCGGTTTCCTATTGAACATACTTCTTTCCGTAATAAATATTATAGTTTGGTTACATTTTAGGGTATCTGAGGAGTAAATACATATTTTGACTTGTTGTAGCAAAGTTTAGGGGTAGATTTTTGGATTCCTTTCTCTGCACGTTGAACGAGTGGATTACTCAAATTGATGGTGCCAACTAAACAGACTTTTAGGGATAAAGAAGGATTTTATCGAACAAAACAACACTACATGTTATAGCTGGGACCGTTTGGATGACAAATCAGAGGAAGATTTTCAAAAAGTAATTGAATATATCGTTAAACCTGTGCTGGTGGAAAAATATTTTGATGTGGGGCGCCGTCCAAAAACAATCGCATGGCATGCTTTCGCTGTAATAGCTACTGTAAATCGGACAGTGGAGTTATATTAACAAGAAATTAAGCTTTCAGACGATATAAGACACTTATATGTACATAAATGTTTAAAATCCATAATATTAATAAAATGTTTATTGAGTTGTCTTCCTCAAATGAAGTGGATGATGAAGCAATCTTTTTTGCGAGAGGGAGGGAATCTGATTTCATTGGTCCTCAACTCGCAGCTCAGACACTCAATTCAGGTTAACTCTGAGTTGGCCTGCACTGGAGCAGGTTAAGTCTGAAGGGTTCTTTGCCATAGAAATGTACCTGGCTAGAAGGTGAGGCACTCTCGTGGTACTGGTTATCTCAACTTGAACTCAGAGTTGACCAAAGTTACTTCGCTATTACCTCAAACTACATTCGTAGTATATATATTTCAATTAAGGCCTCGACAACCAGGTGAAGGGAGTTCCTTTACTAGTCAGTGACCTTAATTCATCAATCAAGTCCAGCAAAAACATGCAGACACTCGGCCCTCCGTGGAATGAGTTTGACGCGAAAAATAGAGCATTCGTTTTTATCCCATTTATCAGCCCAATTCAGTGACATTCTCCTCCTGTACCTCCTCCCTCACTCAGGGTGACACCAGCAACACTAAATACCAGGTGGACCTGGGTGACGGGGTGAGGGCCATCTACCAGAACCTGACAGTGACAGACGAGCCCATCCAGCACCGCTACGAACAGCTGGGGGTCTACCGTGTCACTGTCAAGGCCGAGAACATGGCCGGACACGACCAGGCCACCATGTACATCCAGGTCACAGCCCCTCTACAGGAAGTTCACCTGGAAGTAGTTCCCATTGCCGGGGTTAACCAGGAAGTCAACCTGACAGCTGTGGTGCTTCCTTCAGAGGCCAACCTGACTGTCTTCTACTGGTGGATAGGAGACAACCTACAGGTAATGTATACTGACCAGAGGAGGCTGGTGGAATGAGCTCATTGTAATGGCTGGAATGGAATAATCAAATACATCAAACACAAGGAAGCCACGTTTGACTCCGTTCCATCAATCCAACCCAGCCATTACCGTGAGCCCTTCCTCCTATAGCTCCTCCCACCAGCTTCCTCTGACACACACGCACAAACACACAGGCACATTCTACCGTTAATTCATACTGACACACACACAACCCACAGGTAATACACTTTAAATGCAGATTTATGGAAACTAATGTTCAAAAGGTGACCTGAGCCATATGCAACCACTGTCTTTTTGTGATGCTAACAGTGCTAAAGCTAATGTTGAGAGTTTATAAATGATTTGGGGAAATGATGAATGAATACATTCACTGTGTGTCTCCATGCAGCCCAAGCTGTCCCTGGAGAATAGTCTGATAACGCGGTTCCCTGCGGAAGGAGAGGTGTCTGTCACTGTCCAGGCCTCTAATGGACGCTCCATGGTGCAGGACACCAAGACAGTCCGCATCTACGGTGAGAGAGAGGGGACATTGCAGTGCTGATGAGTACTTATATATGACGTTATTTGTGAGCTGTACATCAACTATTTATGATGTTATCGTATGAGGCAATAGTTTTATTCTAGATGATATAGCTCTAGTTGTTTGGTTGTGTCTCTGTGTCTCTCCATGACCTCATGTGTTGCCGTTGTGTAACTGTGTCCCTGGTGTTTTCCATGACCTCATGTGTTGCTGTTGTGTAACTGTGTCCCTGGTGTTTTCCATGACCTCATGTGTTGCTGTTGTGTAACTGTGTCCCTGGTGTTTTCCATGACCTCATGTGTTGCTGTTGTGTAACTGTGTCCCTGGTGTTTTCCATGACCTCATGTGTTGCTGTTGTGTAACTGTGTCCCTGGTGTTTTCCATGACCTCATGTGTTGCTGTTGTGTAACTGTGTCCCTGCTGTTTTCCATGACCTCATGTGTTGCCGTTGTGTAACTGTGTCACGGATAATGATGTCATCTTAACAAATCTAGATGAGTTTAATTTATTCATGAGAGAATGCTAACTGAGCAGAACAGTACTGTATTATCTTACCCCTTGAGACCTGATGGTACAGAATAAACATACTGCAGAAGAAGTGAATGTAGGATTGTGAGGAACTGTTGACTTATTCTAAATCATCTTGACGATAGAAATGGATAGGGTATAATTAAAATCGATATTTTTTTGTTCATTTGAATGCCGTAACCCAAAATGGCTGCCGACTTCCTGTGTGTTCTGTCCAATCCCAGACCTTTTCCAGGTCATCCCTCTGGCCTTCAGCAGTAACCTGGACCTCCTCAACCCCAACATTCCAGAGTGGAGGGAGGACGTGGGTCAGGTGGTCACCAGGATTCTGGCCAAGGTGGGTCTACTGTACTCACCTCATACATGACCTGATGCTATAACATAACAGGACCAGTCTATTCCTTAGGATACATAATGATAGCATCTGCATTGGCCTCAATATGTTTTGGTTAAATTATTCTATTTGATATAGACATGACAGGCACGTTTAGTATAGTTATGAAATGGGAGAAAACATTTGGCGATGGAGGGACTACCTGAATCAAAAAAAAAAAATGCTCATGTCGTAGAAACATGGGATACATGTCCGATAAGTTGAAGATGACGTTTCTGACCATGACCTTTGACCCCCAGATCACAGGTGTCCCCCAGGAGTCCCTGGTAACCATGGTGAAGCCGGGCCTGCCCACCACAGCCGAGCTGTACATTCTCCCACCAGAGAGCAAGCCTGCTAAGAGGAGTGTATTTGTGGATAAGGTACACTATCAAACAGACACACTACCTAACTCATTGGCATTGTTGGACTCATTCATATTGGTAGAAATTGAATTGTGTGAATTTTAATGGTTGTGTTTTACATTTTTTCCACAGCGTATCCCTGCCATTAAGCAGGCCTTCAATGAGAACAACGTTAGCTTCATCGTACGAGGAGGTCTACAGGTGTTGGTGACCTTAGCTGATCCTAACGCAGGTAACCTTTCCCATTACTGTAATCATGTCTTTGTGATGTTGTAAATATGATTTTATAATAGTTATGTTCTCCAATATTATTTCATGTAATGTTGACTTTGAATCGATAATTTAGTTTTTAATCAATCTATTTCAAAGGACTAGTAGCTAATGACTCGTCCCTGAGAGCGACGGAGATCGGTGCGTTAGTCGCCCCACACAATCTTGTATTAGCTTTCCTTCCTGCTTTCTCAAAAGGAGTCTATTTCCTTTTGATCTCCTCAAATCTGATTGGGCTTCTGTTTTTGTTACCTTCTCTCTGCTCTGCTTTCAGTGTTATTTCCATAATTTCTTACCTACTAAATTGCTAAACTGTTAGATACACTACATGACCAAAAGTATGTGGACACCTGCACACCGAACATTTCATCTCATAAGCCGCCTCCAATGTCATTTTAGAGAATTTGGCAGTACGTCAACCGAACCTCACAACTTCAGACCGCGTGTGTGGCATCGTATGGGCGAGCGGTTTGCTGATGTCAACGTTGTGAACAGAGCGCCCCATGATGGCGGTGGGGTTATGGTATGGACAGGCATAAGCTACTCACAACGAACATAATTGCATTTTTATCAATGGCACTTTGAATGCACAGAGATGCCGTGACGAGATCCTGAGACCAATTGTTATCAAGGCTCAGGCTAAGACCCAGATGCAGACACAGGAGGTGGATAGCACGAGTCTCAGTGTTCATTATAGAACAAGGGTCAGGTAAAAAGTAAGTCAAGGCAGGCCAAGAGTCAAGCATCAAGGTCAGGACGGGCAGAAAGGTCAGAAATGGGAAGACTAGGAAAAACAAACTAGAGCACAGGAAACACGGGAATACGCTGGTAGGACTTGACGAGACGAACTGGCAACAGACAAACAGAATAAGCAGGTATAAATACAAGAGATAATGAGGGGAGATCGGAGAACACCAGCTGTTCCGGACGACTGTGTGATCACGCTCTCCGTAACAGATGTCAGCAAGGCGTTATCCTGGCAGAAATTCTTACACATGGACACTCAAAGTCAATCTTGAATTAATCATTGTTTATTTGTCGGCCCCCGCTGGAGAGGTTCCAACAAACTTAATGCACCATAGTGAATGTCTGTCAGAAGCTCTGTCTGGGCAGTCCCAGCAGTTGTCTTTGTATATGGCTATACACAGACAAGTTATATTTACATATACAGTGGGGCAAAAAAGTATTTAGTCAGCCACCAATTGTGCAAGTTCTCCCACTTAAAAAGATGAGAGGCCTGTAATTTCCATCATAGGTACACTTCAACTATGACAGACAAAATGAGAAAAAAAATCCATAAAATCACATTGTAATTTATTTATTTGCAAATTATGGTGGAAAATAAGTATTTGGTCACCTACAAACAAGCAAGATTTCTGGCTCTCACAGACCTGTAACTTCTTCTTTAAGAGGCTCCTCTGTCCTCCACTCGTTACCTGTATTAATGGCACCTGTTTGAACTTATCAGTATAAAAGACACCTGTCCACAACCTCAAACAGTCACACTCCAAACTCCACTATGGCCAAGACCAAAGAGCTGTCAAAGGACACCAGAAACAAAATTGTAGACCTGCCCCAGGCTGAGAAGACTGAATCTGCAATAGGTAAGCAGCTTGGTTTGAAGAAATCAACTGTGGGAGAAATTATTAGGAAATGGAAGACATACAAGACCACTGATAATCTCCCTCGATCTGGGGCTCCAGGCAAGATCTCACCCTGTGGGGTCAAAATGATCACAAGAACGGTGAGCAAAAATCCCAAAACCACACGGAGGAATCTAGTGAATGACCTGTAGAGAGCTGGGACCAAAGTAACAAAGCCTACCATCAGTAACACACTACGCCGCCAGGGACTCAAATCCTGCAGTGCCAGATGTGTCCCCCTGCTTAAGCCAGTACATGTCCAGGCCCGTCTGAAGTTTGCTAGAGAGCATTTGGATGATCCAGAAGAAGATTGGGAGAATGTCATATGGTCAGATGAAACCAAAATATAACTTTTTGATAAAAACTCAACTCGGCGTGTTTGGAGAACAAAGAATGCTGAGTTGCATCCAAAGAACACCATACCTACTGTGAAGCATGGAGGTGGAAACATCATGCTTTGGGGCTGTTTTTCTGCAAAGGGACCAGGACGACTGATCCGTGTAAAGGAAAGAATGAATGGGGCCATGTATCGTGAGGTTTTGAGTGAAAACCTCCTTCCATCAGCAAGGGCATTGAAGATGAAACGTGGCTGGGTCTTTCAGCATGACAATGATCCCAAACACACCGCCCGGGAAACGAAGGAGTGGCTTCGTAAGAAGCATTTCAAGGTCCTGGAGTGGCCTAGCCAGTCTCCAGATCTTAACCCATAGAAAATCTTTGGAGGGAGTTGAAAGTCTGTGTTGCCCAGCAACAGCCCCAAAACATCACTGCTCTAGAGGAGATCTGCATGGAGGAATGGGCCAAAATACCAGCAACAGTGTGTGAAAACCTTGTGAAGACTATTGACCAAATACTTATTTTCCACCATAATTTGCAAATAAATAAATTTAAAATCCTACAATGTGATTTTCTGGATTTTTTTCCCTCATTTTGTCTGTCATAGTTGAAGTGTACCTATGATGAAAATTACAGGCCTCTCTCATCTTTTTAAGTGGGAGAACTTGCACAATTGGTGGCTGACTAAATACTTTTTTGCCCCACTGTATTTACATATATTTTCATTAATCATTACAGTTTTGTTTCATTCATGTGACTGACCAATAGTGGCTCATAACATGTGACAGACCAATAGCTCACGAGGCTTCTTCGCTCCAAGCTGAGACCTTGAAACTGAGATATCTTTAGTTCGTTCTTAAAACAAGGTCTGGGCATACTGCCAAATGGCAGCTACTGATTTGTACTGTCAGCCACTTGCATGAATACAGAAATTGGTTTATAGAACAGCACATGAGTAGAACATAGAAATTAGTTATAAGAAAATCACAAAAATTTCAATTCCATTACATCCATCCTCTTATCACTTGTGTGATAATGATCATTCCATTTTAATGTAAGCATTTAGATTTGAGCTTTTATATCAAAATATTCTATACTATTAAAGTTTAAATCTATTAAATCAACACAGGGAGAGGAAAAAACAGACACTTCCTCATTTCAAACCCTTCATTCTGGGTTGTACAATCCACTTAGCATGGTAATACTATAATCATAAT
The DNA here is from genome assembly GCF_034236695.1 of Oncorhynchus nerka. Classification (NCBI taxonomy): domain Eukaryota; kingdom Metazoa; phylum Chordata; class Actinopteri; order Salmoniformes; family Salmonidae; genus Oncorhynchus; species Oncorhynchus nerka. The sequence goes on along the minus strand of NC_088407.1, from coordinate 36,229,323 downwards.
AAAGGTTATACTTTATTAATGGAAGTTAGTATCAAAAATACACACATACCAAGAGATCTGTAGATTCATAGGTGAATAAATCTCTCAATGTTAACCATTGTTTCAATATGTCTTACCACAATCGGGTTGCATTGACAAATGTTTTTAACTAACTGTCCCTGGGACATCAACCTAGTCAACATATAAAACCCAGTTGTTTAGACATTCTGTTAAGACCTTCAAAAGGTTGGTGCTTGCTCATCAGCTCATTGTTTCACATGATGTTAACAGGTTAAGGGTATAGATGGCCTTACCCTCAACTTGTTAAAAGAAAACAACCTTCAATCAGTACTGATCCTCTGTATCTACAGGGGGAAATGGGAGCAGAGGAGCTCATTAGAGAGGAGGAGGAGGAGCTCATTAGAGAGGAGGAGCTCATTAGAGAGGAGGAGGAGGAGCTCATTAGAGAGGAGGAGCTCATTAGAGAGGAGGAGCTCATTAGAGAGGAGGAGGAGGAGCTCATTAGTTTTACCATCTTCTGGAGGAGCAGAAAACATGATAGCTGCTGAAATCTTGTCAGCCAGAGAGGCACAGATTGCCTTCCAGCATTTTAATAACATTTCACAGGAAAGAGAACACATGTTATAACAGTTTCACACCAACCTTGCTAAGAATGAGATTGAGGCATGGTTAGCCCAAGCTACAATCTTGTGGCTCTCCTCACATTTTAACCCAAATGTAGAAATGCAGTCCTTAGTGCTTCACGTTGATTCGATCACTTTAATTTAAGACCCTCAACTTAGCACACACCGACACTCGCAGAATGTACTTTTACATTGACATTATTTTTCTAGCATGAACTTTTCTCATCATTTGATGTAATGACAGATTGGTATCTCAATGCATTCTTGGTCTAAATTACAATAAATGTCGCAGTGTGCAGACCTCCACAATCAACCTAATACCCCAAATAAACAATTTTGGATAAGCCTAAATGAATTACGTGAATGACCCTTGATAATGTCTCTCACCTTACAATCCATTTTGTCTTTGTCCATTTTCCTACCAGTACACCAGCAGCATGAGAGAAGTTTGGACTGGATCTCTCTCTCTCCATGCTCACTGCACATGGACCTATGTCACACTCTTGAGAGAAAAAGCATGAGCGAAAAGGCAGTTGATAGCTTCTGGATGCTGTGTACAGGTTGCTGGCTCGGACTCCGGTCTCACGGTAGAAGTGGTAAAGGACCGTACTGAAAACCATTTTCGCAATTGTCGGCCGGTTAGAGGGGGTGTGGAGGTTCACAACTGCTCAACATCTGACCGTAAGGCGCTACAGAGGGTAGTGCTTATGGCCCAGTACATCACTGGGGCCAAGCTTCCTACCATCCAGTACCTATATACCATGTGGTGTCAGAGGAAGGCTCCAGTCACCCAAGTCCCAAGTCATAGACTGTTCTCTCTGCTACCGCAAGGCAAGCAGTACCGGAGCGCCATATCTAGGACCAAAAGGCTCCTTAATAGCTTCTACCCCCAAGCCATAAGTGCTTAACAATTAATCAGATGGCCACCCAGACTATTTACATTGACACACCCCCCTCCCTTTGTTTTTACACTGCTGCTACTCGCTGTTTATTATCTATGCAGTGTCACTTTACCCCTACCTACATGTACAAAATAACTTGACTAACCTGTACTTCCGCACATTTACTCGGTACTGGTACACCCTGTATATTGCGTTACTTTTTTATTTTACTATTTTGTCTTCAGTTTATTTAGTAAATATTTTCTTAACTCTTTCTTGAACTGCATTTTTGGTTATGGGATTGTAAGTAAGTATTTCACGGTAAGGTCTACACCTGTTGTATTCGGAGCATGTGACAAATACTATTTTATTTGTATACGGAGGTTGCGGGGCAACAGAAGACAAACAGCAGAGGGGCTAAGGATTTTAGAGATGGGGAAAGGGCCGATGAAATGGGGGGAAAGTTTACGGGACTCCACCTGGAGGGGCAGGTCCTGAGTGGAAAGCCATGCCTTCTGCCTGAGCCGTTAGCGGGGAGCAGGGGTCCAGCGCCAATCCGCCTGTTGCCGATACCTGGATGTGGTCTTCAGAAGAGCGGCCCGGGCTTTTTTCTAGGTACGGAGACAGCGGCGGACGAACATCTGGGCAGAGGGTATGCTGACTTCGTCCTCTTGCTCAGGGAAGCGTGGGGGCTGATATTCCAAGGAACACTTGAAAGGCGAGAGACCAGTGGCCGAGCTGGGAAGGGTGTTACAGGCGTATTCCACCCACATGAGTTGCTGGCTCCAGGTGGTGGGGATGGCGGAGACGAGGCAACAAAGAGCCGTCTCCGGGTCCTGATTGGCTCGCTCCGATTGGCACTTAGATTGGGGGTGAAAACCAGAAGACAGGCTGTCTGACTGCCCAATGAGGGTGAAGAATGCCTTCCAGCGGACGAGAACTGAGGACCACAATCGGAGACCATGTCAACCGAAGTCCATGGATCCGGAAGAGGTGCTGCACCATGATCTGAGCCGTCTCCTTGGCTGAGGGTAACTTAGGAAGGGGAATGAAATGGGCATCTTTAGAACACGATCCAGACAGTGGTGGATAGGCTGTGTTGCTATCTGACAGAGGAAGACCAGTAACAAAGTCCACGGATATATGGGACCAGGGCCGGTGAGGGACAGGGAGTGGTTGTTGAAGAAGGCCAGCCGGAGCTTGCCGCGGAGTGTTATTTTGTGCACACACAGAGCAGGTGGTGACGGATGAGGAAACTTCAGGAACCATGGAAGGCCAACAAAAGTGTTGTTGGATGAAAGCCAGGGTCCGACTGGAATCTGGATGGCAGGTCAGTCTCGGGGAATGTGCCAATTCCAGGACCGGGGAACGGGCAGAGTTTGGGACAAACTTCCAGTTAGCCGTACAGTTGGGAACACTGTGCCTTAAGGACCAGGCTCTCTATAGCCCTTGACGAGTGCAGACGCTAGGCAGGAGGTAGGGACCCTGGTCTCAGGGTCAGACTGAGTAGCAGCGGGGGCTATACAAATGTGAGAGTGTCAGGCTCCACATTCTTGGACCCCGGGCGGTAGGAGTGAAATTTAAACGGGTGAATGACAGGGCCCCAAGAAGCCTGCCTAGAGTTGAGGCGCTTGGCGGTGAGAAGATATTCCAGGTTCTTATGGTCAGCCCACCAACTTATGGTCAGTCCACACTAAGAATGGGTGTTCCGCTATCCCTCCAATCAGTGCCTCCACTCCTCCAACGCCATCTTGACGGCGAGGAGTTCTCGATTTCCCACATCATAGTTCCTCTCAACATGGGTAAGATGATGAGAGAGAAAAGCGCAGGGGTGCAGAACGCTGGGTCAGGACGGCCGCCACTCCAACATCCGAGGCATCGACGGGACGGTTCCGAATGGATTAAGATGGGGGCTGTCGTGAATTGATGTTTGAGGTCAGAGAATTCCCAGTCAGCTGCTGAAGACCATGTGAATGGAACCTTGGGAGAGGTGAGTGCTGCGAGGAGGGAAGCCAGGGTGCTGTAACCCCGGATTAAGCGGTTGTAGAAGTTCGCAAAACTCAGGAATTGTTGCAGCTGCACTCTGAATGTGGGTTGAGGACAATCCACCACCGCTCTCACCTTGTCTAATCCATCTGTATATTTCCTGCAGCGATGACATATCCTAGCAAGGAGATGGTTGTGCGATGGAATTCACACTTCTCTGCGTTAACGAAAGCTGGTTCTCGCTGAAGGACCTGTTGGACGTGGACGACGTGCTCTTGAGCCAAATGAGAAAAGACAAGGATGACGTCGAGGTAGATAAACACGAACCGGTTCAGCATGTTGACCAGGGTCTGGAACACAGCAGGAGCGTTGGTCAGTCTGAATGGCATAACCAAGTACTCATAGTGCACGCGAGCCGTGTTAAAGGTTGTCTTTCACTCGTCTCCTTCCCGTATCCAGATGGTAAGCATTCCGAAAGTCCAACTTAGAGAAGATGGTCACTCCCTTAAGAGGATCAAAAGCAGAGGAGATGAGTGGTAGAGGGTAACGTTTTTTTAACCGGTAGTCGATACACAGGCGCAGGGTTTGGTCCTTCTCCACAAAAAAGAACCCTGCGCTGGCGGGAGAGGCAGATGGACGAACATTCCCTGCAGCGAGAGAGTTCTCAATATACTCCTCCATAGCCTTGGTTTCCGGACACGACAGGGAGTAAGCCACTCCCGAGGTGGTGTAGTGCCCGGGAGATGGTCAATGGCGCAGTCGCAGGGTCGATGCGAAGGGAGAGACGTATTGCTGGCCTTGTTGAAGACCTCTTGGAGGTCCAGGTACTCCGCGAGAATGGCGGTTAGATCTGAGGCTTCTCCCAAGCCTGCAGGAAGATGTCCTGGGGCAGGCTGTGCTGACTTATTACACTTTACATGGCAGAACGGGGTCCAATCCACGATAGAACCAGCAGCCCAGTCAGTCATGGGATGGTGCATCTGGAGCCATGAATACCCCAAAACCACAGGTACATGGGGGGATTCTATGAGCAGGAACTACATACACTTACTGTGATTTCCTGATACTTGTAGGTTGATAGGAACCATATTACCAATAGAGAGCCCATCCAGCACTCTGATGTCCATGGGAATGGAGAGGGGTTGAGTGGAGATTCCCAGCTCCGACACCAAGATAGCTTCAATAAAGCTCTCATCAGCCCTAGAGTCAATGAGCACCCGGAAAGATTTGACATGGTCAACCCACAACAGAGTGGCATGGAAAGGGGTAGGAGTAAGGGGAGATTGGAAAATCCCTGTATGGCTCACCAGACGCTACCTACTGGTGAGCCTGGTCTTTTTAATGGACAGGTGGAAATATAATGTCCTGTAGTCCCTCAATACATACAGATCCTGGTGCTCAACCTGAATAAATGTTCATCCGGAGACAATCTAGCCCTTCCCAGTAGCTTGGTCTCTGGAGGAGGTGAGTCAACCGCCCTCAGTGATACGGGCACTCGGGTGACCTCGGATTCTCTCGGTAAGGTGGACGTCGGGAACTTCCGGGATTCCGCGGAGGCGAGGTGGGAGCAGTGGATGAGCGAGTGTGACCGGGAACAAATCTCCTCTCCCTCCTACATTCCCGTAGCCGCCCATCGATCCGTAATGTCAAGGCGATGAGGGAGTCGAGGTCCATGGGACGCTCCCGGGCTGCGAACTTGCTCTAACCTCCTCCGATAATACGTGAAGCAATATGTCGAAAAGGATTTCCAGGTTCCAGGCACTCTCAACTACCAACGTGTGAAAATCCACCGCATAGTCTACCACACTACGGGAGTCTTGACGTAGTTGGAGCAGCTTACGAGCAGGCTCTCTCCCGGACAACGGAGAATCAAACACTTTTCGTCCCTCTGTCACAAACTCCTCAAGACTGAGGCAAACGGTGGACTCCCACACTGCCGTAGCCCAGGCAAGTCAAGTGCCCTCTTGGACATCAGAAGGTATGCTATCTTGGAGTGGTCGAGGGGAAAGAAGAAGGCTGCAGCTCGAATATGAGGGAGCACTGGGCAAGAAAAGCCCGGCAGGTTCCAGAATCTCCAATGTAGCACTCCGGAGGAGGTAAGCGAGGTTCTCAGGACACCGGGGTAGGCTGGGAAGAAGCGTTGCTGCTGGCGGGGTTGCTGAGAGTCTGGGGAATTACTTTTATGGCTTGCTGCCTAGTAGGGAATCTGCAGTGTATATTGAATGCATGGTCATGGCGTTCTGCCGGGGTATGGAGTCCCTCCATAAGGCTTTGCAGTAACTCCTTGTAAGCTATTATCTGATGGTAGCACAACAGTAAACAAAGAGGGTAGCATATTTCAACCCTGCAGGCGCTACAGAAAAATGCAGAAATAAAATATAAAACATGCCTTACCTTTGATGAGCTTCTTTTGTTGGCACTCCAATATGTCCTATAAACATCACAATTGGTCGTTTTGTTCGATTAATTCCGTCCATATATCCAAAATGTCAATTGATTTGGCCCGTTTGATCCAGAAAAAAACTGCTTCCAAAATACGCAACGTCACTACAAAATATTTCAAAAGTTGCCTATAAACTTTGCCAAAATATTTCAAACTACTTTTGTAATACAACTTTGGGTATTTTTAAACATTAATAATCAATCAAATTGAAGACGGGTCTATCTGTGTTCAATACAGGAACACAACAAACCAAGCTACTTTTCAAGTCTTGCGCAACTCTCAACAGTGTTACGCAGTTCCTAGATGCCCAGACTTCTTCATTGCACAATGGAATAACCTCAACCAAATTCCAAAGACTGGTGACATCCAGTGGAAGCGGTAGGAACTGAAAGCAAAGAAATATCGTTTGCCAATGAGAACTTAATGGACAGAGACCTAAAAAAATAAAAAATAATCTGAATGGTTAGTCCTCGGGGTTTTGCCTGCTACATAAGTTCTGTTATACTCACAGACATGATTCAAACAGTTCCAGAAACTTCAGAATGTTTTATATCCAAATATACTAATACTATGCATATCTTTATATTCCTGGCATGAGTAGCAGGAAGTTGAAATTGGGCACGCCATTTATCCAAAAGTGAAAATGCTGCCCCCTATACCCTACGAAGTTAATTATTCCACGGCCTGCATACTCACCAGACATGTTACATGTTGCATTTATATTTTTGGACTTTGGAACATTGCTGTGTGGACTTGCTTCCATTCAGCCACAAAAGCATTAGTGAGGTCGGGCACTGATGTTGAGCGATTAGGCTTGGCTCGAAGTTGGCGTTCAAATTCATCCCAAAGGTGTTCGATAGGGTTGAGATCAGGGCTCTGTGCAGGCCAGTCAAGATGTTCCACACCGATCTCGACAAACCATTTCTGTATGGACCTCATTTTGTGAATGGGGGTATTGTCATGCTGAAACAAGGAAAAGGCCTTCCCCAAACTGTTGCCACAAAGTTGGAAGCACAGAATCATCTAGAATGTCATTGTATGCTGTAGCGTTAAGATTTCCCTTTACTGGAAGTAAGGGGCCTTGTCTAAACCATGAAAACAGCCCCTAACCATTATTCCTCCTCCACCAAACTTTACAGTTGGCACTATGCATTCGGGCAGGTAGCATTCTCCTGGCATCCGCCAAACCCAGATTCGTCCGTCGGACTGCCAGATGGTAAAGCGTGATTCATCATTCCAGAGAACGCGTTGCCACTGCTCCAAAGTCCAATGGCTGCTCGGCCATGGAAACCCATTTCATAAAGCAGGGCAGAAATTTGACGAACTGACTTATTGGAAAGGTGGCATCCTATGACGGTGTCATGTTGAAAGTCACTGAGCTCTTCAGTAAGGCCATTCTACTGCCAATGTTTGTATATGGAGGTTGCATGGCTTTTATACACCTGTCAGCAACAGGTGTGGCTGAAATACCCGAATCCACTAATTTGAAAGGGTGTCCACATACTTTTGTATATATTGTGTATTTTCGTAATATCTACCATAGGTAAACAATATGTTCGAATGAGGTCTAATCTATTCCATTTGCTTTTAAACTTACTCTATATTTTCTTGCACAGTTGCGTGCAGATCTCTTTTCCAGACTGTGCTAAACCTTGAGGTGTGGTATGTGTGTGTGTGTGTGTTAAACACTGTGTGTGGTGTTTATCAAAGCAGAGTGGAATGGACTGTTTGCAGTGAGATGTGTATGTATTCTGTTGGGTTTATTGTGACATGCCAGCTATACTCTTGTTTCAGTGTCTTAGTTGGCCACATCCATAGCAGGTGTGTGTAGGCAGACTGTGTGTGTGTTACCTACCCTGTGTATCTGTGTACTGTTCATTTCCCATCTGATGTGTGTTGTCTATCCTTGTGTGCAGGGTGTGTATGTGCCATATCATAATGTGTGTGTGTGTGTGTGTGTGTGTGTGTGTGTGTGTGTGTGTGTGTGTGTGTGTGTGTGTGTGTGTGTGTGTGTGTGTATTGTTCCCCCTGCAGGTTCTCAGGGTGGAGTGGCAGGTCCAGGTGTCTGGGCTCTGGCTGTCATCTTCCTCATCAGCGTCATCGCTACTGGATCCTTCATCCTCTACAAGTTCAAGAGGTGGGTATGATAGACTCACATATATCAGATATTCACTGGGCACTAGACACACATAGTTAAGATTTTGCAGTTGACCAATTATTTGTAATTATGTTCCCGCCCCCCTGACCATCCACTCAAGAAAAAAGTCGGCCCCCGGCTGAATCTAGTTTCATCAGTTCATGATCCCTGGCCAAGAGCATGTGGTCAGGAAAAATTCCCGAAGCTAAAACAATAATGTCCTTTGGTATACGCTTTTATCGTGAAATAGTTAATATACTGCATGTTGCCCATGTGGGAATCAAACCCCCAATTATGGTGTTGCATTAACCATGCTTCAACCATCAGAATCAGTCATCCTCTGAAGCATTGCATGACCACAGATGAAAACATAACTGCATGTATGAAGATACAGTAGGTGAATACATTATTGATTCAGTATAGATGTACTAGAATACATAAATGCATGTACTTGATGAATTTAGAATGTAGATGAATGAATATGTTGTGCATGATTTGTCTTTTCACGAGTCCCACCAATAGCACTTCCTTTGCATCCGATGCACAAAGTCCTCAATCTGTCACTCATTAACATGAACTACAACCACAACCTCTCATCAAAACTACAAATCCCACAGTCCTTGGCTTAGGACTGAGGATGCCTATCCTCCACTATTTTTCAGAAAGCTGCCTGGCCGAAATGTGTATGCCCAGATGCACAACGAGAAGGAGCAGGAGATGACCAGCCCTGTCAATCACAGCGAGGACACGCAGCACATCATCCAGGGGGAGGAGTTTATCGACGACGATCTGGACTCGCAGACTCTAGGTAACGCAGGAGGTAGCCCCGCCTTCCGTTCCCTTATAAGGACTAATCCCTACTACTACTAACAGAAAAGCCTGCTACTACTCACAAGCCCATGCAGCTAACGCAAGGTATTAGTTATTTGCAAAAGTATTTTCTTTAATCTAATGCTACTAACTCCAGAACAATATTGTGAATTAAAGGTTAATTTAAGCATTGTAATTCTTATATTAATAAAATAGTTACATTTTAAAAGTTAGAGTTTGGCTAAAAGATGACCCTTGAGATGATCAAGGATATTGTGCTTTAATGTTGCAAGATAAAGAAGCATGTGGGATTTTCCAGTTTAAAACCAACTGACCCTCAGCACTAGTCTCACCCACTTATTCTCTCTCCTTGTTGCTAGGTAACCACTCGGGTGTGGTGCTGAGCATCAACTCCAGAGAGCTGCACAGCTACCTGACCAGCTGATGGCTGAACAAGGACACACTAACCAGCTAGCCATGCTAAAGAGCTAGCCATGCTAACGAGCACAGGGAACTCTACTCTGCCTTCCTTCTCTGTCTCTCTGTCTGACCAACCAATCCACCACTCCCCTTACAGAGGAAGAGAAACCACCATAGTACTACAGTCTAGCAGTACTCTCTCTCTCTCTCTCCTCTCTCCTTTTTCTCCATGGCCCCTCGCTCCCTTGTTACGGCTCTCGCTCTTGCCACTGGACCAGAGGGACACTTACTGTATCCTCCATTCTGCTTCTCCCTCAATCCCTCTATCCCCCCCTCCACTGCGTTACTGTAACATCAGGGGTGTGGGCTAACTCTGCTTTTTACCCAGTGTTCTTTGCACCCAGTGTCCGTTGCACCCTGTGTCGTGTTTGCTCGGTGTGTTCTCATTGGTTAAACCCCGCAGAGACTGATTGGACGCCACCCAGTGAGGATGGACAGTTCCGGTGACATCACAGAGAGGAAGCCCCACCCACTGGCCTGCTATTTAAAACGCTCTGTACTGTAAGACTCATCTTTTCACTGACTGTTTTCACACACTAGGTAGTTCCCAGATATCATAGTACACTAGTAGAAGAAGGATAGCGGGGTACACAATATGACCAAAACAGAGCCATGCAATGACCAGGCCATAGCTGTGAAAAGTACATCATTCTCACACACAGTTTGGGTACTGTGGTTTAGTAGTGGAGAAAAGAGAGGTAAATGTTATTAATAGCTTTGTTTACAACTCTGGGGGATCCTACAAAATGAAGAGAAGGTTTTTAGGAGAATATTATTTGTATTTTTTTAAACAATCCCATAATTTACAATTGACGCCATCTCTGTTTCTCTCTCTCACTTAAATGCAATAATACTCTTTCTCAGGAAAGAATTAGATGAAATGCCCCCTTTAAATCTGCAGGGTTGTTATATGAAGGATAGGGTGTGGAAAGGGAGCAGTCTGAACCAATAATGTACATAAACCCTGGATTGCTGATGCAATGTATTGGCCATTGAGAGGCTTTGAAGCCACCGGTCGGCCATATTGGCACTCCCCAGTAGGAGCAGTCTTCCATAGGAATTAATGGAATTCTACAGTATCTCAATTAAATGTTTCAAGGCCAAAATTACATGTATTTAAGTATTTTTTTGTTGTTGTAGAGGGGAGAGTAAAATTTAGTAACACAAAAATATATATACTTTAAGGGAAATGTTTATATATTTATATATATTTGAATGTTTAGCTCACATAATATAATTTAAAAGTATGCTTTAATGTGTCTGGAATAAAATACGTCTGACAAAAACAAATGTAGACATTAATAAATGCATTTCTATAGCTTCCAAAACATTTTTTTACACTGGTGGGGGAGTGCCAAGATGGAGGCACAGTGGCGTCAACACAGCGCCCCAGAATCAGTCATCTAGTGTATATATAAATCATTGGTCTGAACTGAGGCAATGTTGCGTTCATGAAAATAATGCAATTACACAAATAGGCACTAAGGGGTGGTGTTGCACTGTTTATAAATCCCAGATACAGGTATTTCAGAGTCGAGCTAACATGAAGCATGTGGGAAAATCCTCATTCATTCACCATTATTTACATACAGTCCTTGTTGAAACGGTCTCCATTTGTCATACAGCAATGTATAACAATGCTCTATAATAATGAAATGTCATTTTGATGTTTTATGGTACTTGATTACTAGGTGAGGTTAAAGGAGTGACACTTTGTATGGTGTTTGATATTTTAGCAAAGCTACAGCATGTCACGTCCCTGGTTAAAAGAAAAAGTAATCGTTTGTCCCACCGTGCCTAAAAAGACGCAGACTCCTCTGCTCTATGACATTTCCTTTGCATTTCCTCTACTTATTTATTTACTAATAACAATTTGACCGCGCCACCAAGTTAACCCCCGGGTCAGAGGTCAACGTGAGTTCATTTCCCCAGAGACTAAGGTCGTCGTCATGGAGATAACGGTGTGGCTGTCGTTATATGAGCCTATATTAGGCAGAGTTAGCAGTGGTATGGTGGTAGGTCTCCTATATAATTTGGTTTGTGTACATAGATGTTTATATGAAAAACCTCCCACTGTATATAGTCACTTGAGTGTAGGTATTTTACACTAATATGAAAACACACACGTCTTTTTGGATGCCCCCTTCACTGAATCCCCCATCACAGTAAAATGACACAGGGAGCTTTCTCATTACCCATTGCTTGCTTCTCGTTTATCAGCATTATTTCTGTGTATAGCGAAGTATCAGACTTTTATAGGTAGGCTACTTTTTGTTGTATCCATTGTTTAACTGGAAAGGATCTCTCACGATCAAATCTACACCCTTCACTTCTGCACTCGTGCTATTGCATTTGGGATACATTTTGTTTAATTCCTGTAAAAACGTGAAGTAAATCTTAGTCAGTAGCTTTCCTTCCCATTGCACATTTCCCAAGACATTTCATTTACACCAACGATGTAGTCTTGAGGGAGTGCAGTCCAGGGAGAAGTGTACTTCACATATTGGGGCCATATGATGGGGTTGTCTCGATTGAGGCAGAGTACACGTCTTAGTGACAAATGCTGAGAGTCAATCTCAAGCTTCCCAGTGAGTCAGTTACATTCATGATAATGTAGGCCTATCTGATACGAACAGACGGTACACCGCACTGGACTATTCGATTTGATTCTCTGTTCTTCATCTTTTGTACATATATATATGCTCATAATTGGCTTGTTCTTAGTTTTCTAGTGACGTCTGTTATTATTCCCCCCCCCCCTCCGTGGGGATCAAGAGAATCCAACATATTTCTGAAGGAGATTCACTGTTGTTGACAGACTATGTGTGATTGACCGCAGTTGTATTAATATTTTTGGGTTTGTTTGATTTTTGGTCAATTAAAAATGTGTTGAAGTCCTCAACAGAAAGTGTATCGCACTTAACCTGCATTCTGGAATAAATCACTCCCCTAACTGTACGTGTTTGTTGTCGTAATTGTAAGTCGCTCTGGATAAGAGCGTCTGCTAAATGACTTAAATGTAATGTAATGTAAATGTAATTTGATCGGTTCCATAAAGATTTGACTTCTTCAAAGGCTGGACGATCAGTTGACTCAGCCGTGCCAGCTCTGGAATAGAGCAAGTACATGGAATGGCTGGGGGTTTGAGAAATTCTGTTTGAAACCTATCCAACTTGCAGTAAATATGCACTTAAATGACACACATGGAAATTAGACTAACAATCCTGCTGTTCCCAATATCTTGCACATTGCAACAGATCGATTGGAATGCTCAAATCAAACTTTACTGAAGGGGTTTCATCAAGTGAATGGCAAACACGTCACCAACAACGAGCAGAGTGGATGGGTTAATGGCTAATGGGTTTGAGCCACATCTCTTCAATGAGCCTTTGCAGACCTGTCGATGTGGAGCACATGAAGACAAGCATTTCAAGTATGAAGGAGTTGGTGGCACAGGGTTGTGGGTTAGAACCAAGGTATTGCAGTTGGATGTCATGGCAGTTGGTGGAATGTGACAACTGATGGGGGTTAAAAGCTTGAACCGACAACCCTGTGCTTACTGGGGAGAGAACTTCTGGGTAAGAACTTTACACCAGACTCCTTTACTTCTCATTGTATTTATTTAACGAGGCAAGTCAGTTAAGAACAAATTCTTAGGTACAATGACGGCCTGCACCGGCGATGCTGGGCCAATTGTGCACCACCCCATGGGACTCCCAATCGTGATGTGATTCAGCCTGGATTTGAACCAGAGACTGTAGTGACACCTCTTGCACGGAGATAGACTGCTGCACCGCTCTGGAGCGCATCAGCAGTTTCGGAAAATTTCAGAAATGTACACTAAAGGTCAAGAGTTTAACCTCAGAGCCATTGCCCCCTGTCATCCCCCATTGCTTCAGACCCATCCAGATGAATCCGAACAAACGAGCCAATCAGCAGGAGAGAAAGAGTTCGCAGATCTAGTTCTAACATTTTACATATCTAAAACAAGTGACAGAGAATTCGGATCTAATGCAACCATCACTATGATTTCTCAGATTCTTGGGTTTATTCCTGCATTGATGTGTATGGTATGGTTTCACCTGCTAGCAGGTAATATTGCTAGATCATGTTTTGAACAACTGTTTTCTCATATACTGTATCTTGGGTAATTTCTTTCAATGCTTTGCTCTTTGAGAATATACGGAATAACATTTTCATGAAGGTTTTAAGATTCATTTGGTCTGACTACACATCTAACCCAACACCAATAAATAAGAAAAGAGGACATTTGGAAAGAAGTTTATTGCTTTTATTTACAGCCGTTCGTCACCGAGTTGGCAACTGTCAAAAGAAGTACAATGGAGTAGAAAAGTCTAAGGTGCAAAACAAACAATGTTGCTGTTTCTCCCCTACTCCCTCTGCCCACACCCCCCCCCAATCTCCCCTCCCGCAATGTGGGTTCACATTTTCTCACTGACGTATCTCTTGTCCCATTTCAGTTTTGAAGGTGTTTATACAAAGGTAGGCTTTCAAAATGGATTAGACGCTTAACTTGTCCTCCTCTCCCTCATCTCGTGGTGACTATGACTAGCTCTAGCTTGCCATCTAGTGGGACTTTGGCCGCGATTCAATCCCATGGCAGGTTATAGACATTGTGGCTTTTAAAGGGGTAGTTCACCCAAATTACAAAATGACACATTGATTTCTTTACACGGTAAGCAGTCTATGTACAATGTGTGACAGCAATCCAAGCTTTGGGTTTAGTTTCCCTGGCAGTGGCTGGTTCCGTTTCCAAATGCTAACGTTTTAGCATTTCTGGTACAAATCCCATTCAAGTCATGGGACCGATATCAGAATTTTTCGCATCATGTTCAAATCATCAATAACTGACGTTTGGTGAGCTTCACAATAACATGTAGATACTTTTGGATGATGCACGGACAATGCTAATATTGGTCCCATGGCTTCAATGGGATTTGTGCCACAAATGCTAAAACGTTAGCATTTCGAAACAGTGCCAGCGAAACTAATCCAAAGCATGGATTTCTGTCATACCTTTGTCCATAGACTGCCTACACGGTAAGGAATATGTCAATATGTCATTTTGTGTAAACCATCCCTTTAAAGGCAATGTTCTCAGGTTTGCGGAGATCCCATACGCGGTAAATGCTGCTTATATATGCGATCGGATTTGAATCCCGGCATCAATCTAACAGAATGGAAAAGCTATACAAATATTTACACTCTGATAACTTGAGAAACCTCCATTGGTGGCCATTTTTGCTATGCACAGCCTCATATTCCAACCAAATACACCATAAACCAGCCATTTTAAAAGGTAAACGCGCCTTTGAGTAAATGGTAAAAGCTTGTTTGCAGTAGTACATCAACATGCTACTTCTCACTCCTACAAAGCACAGTGGTTAGGTTACACTGAGCTGTGTGGATATGACAGTATTTGCAGTGTACTGTAGAGGTGGTAAAAGCCTTACCAAAAGCACCATTAGAAATAAATGACATAATAAATGACACACATAATGTGTGTGCTTGTGTGTTCACGTGCGCGTGCCTATGTGGTGTGTATGAGCTGAAACGTATTGCTACAGTAGAAGTTGGAAGTTCAAGAATCCACAACTAGGTCACAGTCTCTGGTTGAAGCGGAGAACACACAGTATTTCTGACCATACCAGCCTCTATTTCTAACAGTGTATTAGTGATGGGGATGGAATGTGCCTTGGAGACGTTTCAACACACGCGCACACATACACTATCGTGCGCACTAACATGCAAGCCACAAACACGCTCACTCACACACACACAGTCGTGCGCACTAACACACAAGCCACAAACACACTCACTCACACACACAGTCGTGCGCACTAACACACAAGCCACAAACACACTCACACTCGTGCGCACAACACACAGTCACAAACACGCACTAACACAGTCAAGCCAACACACAAGCCACACACACACACACACAAGCCACACATACACATACCAGATCAGATCACAGGGCTACAGTACACCAGTGGCATGATTAAAAGAGCTGGGCCGAGGCTCCTGGTTGTCAAGCTTAAATATAAGAGGCCACGTTACTTGAGGTTTTAGGATTTTTCCAATGCCAGAGGCCAAACTCACCAGGACACGACCACGCCTTAGCCTGACCTGCACTTTACTGAGTGAAGCATTCCAATGGCCCACTCACAAGCATCAACCAGTAGGGAGTAGGTGTGTTGCTGGTTTGATGATCTGCAAATCATCTGGATTGCCTAACAGTGATAGTGATGATTCGATTAACCCATTTAGATGACGTGAACATTAGTGGCGCAGTGCAGTTACCACTCTAAACATATGCTTGTGAACAAGAGAGCTTCTAACTGAGTAGGAAAGATAACATGGGCGCTTACGGAGAGCCAGCTATACTATAAAACAAGCATTAAATATTATCAACATAAATAATCACAGGGATGTTTACTTAATAAACATTTACAAATAAATACTTGGTTTTGCACTTGATTTTTGAACCCCAAGAGTTGTAGAAACCAGATTTGTGTGTGATGGAGAAACAGATCACAAAAGACCGTCTATGATTGGATGTCTGCTTGAAAAGAAAGAAAACGATTGGACGAATACCAAAACCGCACGACAGAGTATTTCAAACATGCCAGATATAATACACGGTATTATACAATAGTAAGCTACAAAAAGAGTGCTAATTTCTTTATGTTTTGGAAATAAAGTATACTCAAAATCAGCATCGTCTTTCTGGTTGGCTATGCTACGCTTGTAGAGTACTCCTCTTCAACCTTCTTCCCCCATGTGAAAAGTGAATAAATATATACACACACAAAAAAAACAAGCTGGTACAATAGGATCGTTTGTGAAGAGAGTTGCTGCTTATGTGCCAGTCTTCATCTCCCATTCCTGCAACGAAGGGAACAGTGACTGTGCTTGGGTGTCAGGATATCAATGCAAATGCATGCAAATAATACAGCGCATAAAATCGCATGTACTTACAGTTACATGCAGCTAAATGCAAATTCGGTATCGTCATTGGACTGGGCTGGGATGTGTGGCAATGGATGTGTGTGTGTCAGTTGTGTGGCAATGCAGTTGACTGAGTGCTGACTGTGTTCCGAGCGCGCGCGCGTTTGTTCTCTGTAACTCTGTCTCACCTTGGCCTTCCTGAGGACGTGGCCGCGGACGGTCGAGGGTTTCTGATTGGCCGTCCTGCGGAGGAGGGAGGCGCTGTTGACGGGCAGAGTAGAACAGCTCTCTGTGTCGCTGGTGTCACAGCTGGAGATGGGAGAGTTCTCTTGGGTACGCCTCAGCAACACTGGGGACTGGACACACAGATACACACCATTCAGAGTCGGCAGAAACATGTTTGTCATCGGTATGTTGGGAATATTGCTTACGCCAGACAAGTTTTTGAAATGCAGATGGAGAAATGCACATAAGGTAAAAAAATAATAATAATAATTTAAGTCCCTTTAGACTATCTAGAAGACTAATTTACATGGACAAAATGCTTTGTCTGTTCATTATTCAAGAGGACACCTTTTCACAGTATTGAAACTCAGCCATAGGTCATGGACATGGTCGGTGTAGCCAGAAGAGGGCTGGGTCCTCTCTAGGTTTCTTCCTAGGTTCCTGCCTTTCTAGGGAGTTTTTCCTAGCCACTGTGCTTCTACATCTGCATTGCTTGCTCTTAGGGGTTGTAGGCTGCGTATCTGCTGATGTAAAAAGTCTCTATAAAATAAACGTGATTGAGGTCTAACCTGCGGGCTGGAGGTGCCAGACTTGGGCTCAATGGTGAGTCCCAGGGTGACTCCTCCACTCAGGGCCTTCTTCAGACTCTCCTTGACCTCCGTCAGCTCCAGCTCCAGGCTCACCCTCTCGTCCTCCTTCAGCTTGCACTCGTCCTCCACCTTCTTCAGCCGCTCCACCAGAGACGCAGCGGAACGCTTACCTGTGGGAGGGAGGAATGAAGAGGAAGGAGGTTCACTCCCGGTTCCCGTCTTACTGTTATTTTAGTTTATTGACAAGTTTCTCAGGATAAGAACATCTGATACACTCCCATCTCTCCCCCTCCAAACCAGTCTTCCATCCCGCACCACTCACTCCTAACCATAATCCTCCCACCCGTGACTCCATCATACACCACTAACTCCCACATGTCCACTCTTCCTTCCAACACTCATTCCATCTCCCACCACTCTAAACCGCTCTTCCTCTTCTCCTCCAATAATATCTCACCATACTTTCACTCCCACCTCTCCCCAGTCTAATCCTTCGTCTCTCACCACTTACTCTTTACCTCTCCCCCTTCTCTCTCTATCTTGGAAAAAGCGTGTGTGTGTGTGTGTGTGTGTGTGTGTGTGTGTGTGTGTGTATGTCTGTCTGTCTAAGTGTGCATGCGTTTGTCTCTCTGTCATACCGGTGCTGGCCTCCATGGCGGTGCGCAGGTCTTTCCGGTCCTTCTTCAGCTGGGTCAGACGGTTCCTGATGTCCTGCTTCCTCCTCATCAGCTCCTCCTCTTTAGCCTGCAGCCGCTTTGCGTCCGCCTCCACGCGGTTCTTCCCGTACTTATACTGCTCTGCGCCTACAGGAGAGAGAGGGGCTTTACGCCATATATCCCTTTGCGCCGTTAAAACCAAAATGCTCATTAGGTGGTGGGAAACGGGTAATGGAAGGGGAGGGGAGAAGGAGGGATTAGGGGGAGGGAGAAGGAGAGAATGAGATCCAAAAGGAGGTAAGGAAATATGTGAAGAAGGATGGATTGCTTTGAGAGGGAAGGAGGGAGTGGTGAAAGAAAAAGACCATGCTCATCAGAGTTGTAGACGAGGCATAAACTGACCAGAAACCCATTGAACCCAAACCTCAGCCTATAAGCACTCCTTAATCAAACAGAGTAGAGTAGGGACTAGGAACCGACCCTGCTGAAAAAAAAAGAGGCCACTAGAACCTCTCCACACCACTGAAGTACGACTGTGTGTGTGAGTGTGTGTGTGCGCCTGCGTGCGTATGTGCCTCACTAGCACATTAGCCTCTACGAAGGACCAAAAAATCAATCAAACCACCACTTGACATCTCCAACCATCAATATGGGCCTATTTTAGCTTGACATTGTGTATTGTGTAACATACACTAAATCCAAAATGGCACATAGTTGGTATCCCCTACGAACACGATGCTTACAAAAGCGACCAAATATGAGAAAGTGGGTTCAAAACTGTCGTAGTTCACACATTACTGAAAACACACAGACCTTCACCACAAAGATTAGCCTCACCAGTAACCACGGGTCACCCTGGCCAAATATTCAAGCTGCTACTTGAACATTGACTCGACGTTGAATGATAGTTTGGTCCGGGTATGTCATGCTAATCCTCCATAAGGCTGGGATTTACAACGGATGGTTTCAAGGAAGCCGTCTTCGCACCATCCAAAGATATTTACTCCTGCTGCTCCACCAACTGTAATTTGTGAATTCCGGATTTTTTTGTGTGTGGCTCCAGTTTTCCTAGAAAGCGATCAGTGGTGGGTTTGACTGAGACTGAGGAGTGGGGAGCCAGACTTCATGTCTGCTAAGACCAGGCTACTGCTAAATATCACAGCTAGCAGACTGTATAAGGGCTGACTAGAAGTGACAGGCTAGCAGTAGCTTATGAATTATCACACTGGTATGTACTGTGTCATGATTTATAGAAAGACTCATACACTCATGGGAATGGGTGTGTGTGTCTCGCTCACTCGCTCTCATTCTATCTAGCTCTCAAACTCCCACACACACACACACACACACACACACACACACACACACACACTAGACTCTTACTGGAGTTGTTGCGTTTCACAGATGCTCCACTGGTTGTTCCATTGGTCTTCTTGGCCTGGTTCTTGTCCACCTTCTGTTTAGACGCTGTCCCATTGGTCACTGGGGCCTTCTTTCCCTTCAGCTGATTGGTCGAGAAGGAGGAAGCGAGAGAGCAGGCATTCACAATCTGGTTGAAACGCACAGTCCTTAAACTATTAACTACAATTTGCAGCTATAATGAAAACCACTACGCTACAGTTCAAACATACAGTTAAAATGTCCACAACCCACTTCCAAAAAAATCAACCATGCCCATCTAAATTCCCAGGTGGGTAAGATCATGTGAACGACTCTGTGCACAGCTGTAGAAATGAATTGCACGTTAAACACATGACACTAAACGTATGAATCCCACAGTAATCCCAGCATTAGGCTAAACCAGCCCTATTGAACTGTATTCCCCTGGAGAGTGTGTGTGTGTGTGTGTGTGTGTGTGTGTGTGTGTGTGTGTGTGTGTACTACTATATAACCAGGGGTTTGGATGTGGTGCTCTACCATTCAGTTTCAATTAGCTTTACTGAAAGCATTAGGGCTATTGAGCCGGAGTTGTACACCTAGCAGGATGACGTTAAACACTAGCGCAGGCTTTGTGGCGCAGGGTTCCATGTTAACACCCCTGGCCATAAACACACACGCACACGGACCGATGCATGCAAGCACACACACACACATCAAAGCTCAACTCTACAAAGCCAAGTGGTGACTTATGCGAGTAACAGTGCTAGGTGGCGTTTCCAACTCACATCCATGTAGGCTATAAAAATATAATTACATACATGCATGCAGGCGATGGTCGTTGTAAAGGCAAGGAGCAGTATAAACACACAGAGGACACACACACACACACACACACACACACACAAAGGAGGAAAAGCCTCTATCATCTGGGTGGTCTGAAGTGCTCCCACAGATACGCTGCCTAACACACTGCAGATATTCGATCCCCTCTTACTTCTCTCAATCCAATATCAGGCCTCTAGCTAAAGTGTTGCATGGTCAATGTCTCAGACCCTAACTAACGCCCAGATACTCAATACCGGACAGAGTATTTTTTAGTAAGAGCTGCACTACAGCAGGACTAAGCTAGCGGGGATTTTGAGGATAATGTCTCAAAACCTGGATTCTGGGTGGCCAGTATCAACACCATTACATTAAATGTTTCTGCAGGAATAATAAATGTAATAAGAATTGAATCCCTCCCCCGGCCCATTGTTAGGCATACCGCTTACCTCTCCCTCAGCAAAGACACACTAGCACACGGAGTGGACAAAACATTACAAACGCCTCACTAATACCGAGTTGCACCCCTACCCCACAGCACAGCCTATAATTTGTCGCTGCATGTACTCTACAAGGTGTCGAAAAGCAATCCACAGGAAAGCTGGCCCGTGTTGACTCTAATGCTTCCCACAGTTGTGTCAAGTTGTCTGGAATGCCGTTTGTGTGGTGGGCCATTCATGATACACACGGAAACTGCCTGAGAGTGAAAAAGCCCAGCAGCGTTGCAGTTCTTGACACACTCAAACCGGTGTGCCTGGCAGCTACTACCGTACCCCATTCAAATACGCTTAAATCTTTTGTCTTAACCATTCACCCTCTAAGTGGCACACACACACACACACACAATCCATGTCTCGATCGTCTCAAGGCTTAAACATCATAACACTTCTCCTCCGCTTCATCTAAACTGATTGAATTGGATTTAACAAAGCAACATCAACAAAGGGATCATAGTTTTCTCCTGGATTCACCTGGTCAGTCTATGTCATGGAAAGAGCAGGCGAACACTGCGCATACAACATGTTAAAGGGAGAGCTAACTCCAAAATCAAAGTTCTTAGATGGAATTCAAGATGCTGTCAATCTCTCCCAATAATTTGGGTTTTAAGGCCTTGAGATTTTGATGAATGCATATAGCAGGATCTATACAACAAATGCCATAAGAGACTCGACTTTAGACGATTTGAACTTTGAATTTGAGGTGAACTATCCCTTTAAGATGACAGAAAAGTACACAGTGTTAATTAAGGTTTACGTTAATGTTAAGACAGCAGAGCGTTAGTCACCTGAGTACCGGCTTTAGTGTTAGTGTTAGCTGAGGAAGAGGAGGAGAGGAATTTGGATTTAACAGGGCCAGGGGTTTTGCAGTGGCTGGAGGAAGAGGCTAGGCGGCTGGGCTTGGGGGAGTAGCGGGCGGCCAGCTTGGGCGAAGGCATGTTCTCATAGAGGTCAGCATCCTCATACAACACCTCCTCTCTCAGACGTCGCCCTCCGGTGGCAGGGCTGGAGTATAACGCCTCTGGGTCCTTACGTTAGAGGTAGGCATGCAGAGAGGAGAGGAAACGGAGGAGGAGATTAAAGGAAATAAAGAGAAAGAAAAATAAGAGAAACAAGGACATGAAAAGAGAATAAAGGGAAGGAGTACATTTGAAAAAGAGCAAAAAAACAAGTCAGGAAAAGGGGGAAAAAAAGAAAAGAAGAGAGGAAGCCAAAGGGTTGTTATTGTTACAGAAAAGTGAGCTAGAGCAGAGGAAAGCACTTGCACAATTATTAATCAAAGTCGGATTAGAGTGAGAAAGAGGAAGAGAAACAGAAAGATACCCAATCCAAGCCATCACAAGCAGCGCGGCATCCAGATATAATAGTTACTGAGATATTGCAGAAATATGTGCGCTAATTTGTTTGTTTTCTCAGTGTGTGTGTGTGTGTGTGTCCTTACCGTTCCATTGATGGGCACATCATCATAGTGCAGTGCCATTCCAGAGGGGCAGGCATAACCGTTCACAGGGTTGTCCAGATAGGGGTTGGGAGATACAACGCGTTTACTAGTGAAGCTGAGGACAAAATGCACATATCCATGAGTGAGTGATAATACATCAGGGAATCGACATGTAAAAAGTTGTTATAGTCCAAAAGTAAAGCGCTTATATAACACGTGGAGTCTAGTGGCGAATATGGAGAGGTTTGTCCATGAAGGACCTTTATAGCTGGACACTTACACTGAGTGTACAAAACGTTAAGGTCACCTTCCTAATGAGTTGCACCCTCCACTTTTGCCCTCTGAACAGCCTCAATTACTCGAGGCATGGAAGCTACAAGGTGTCGAAAGCGTTTCCACAAGAGATGCTGGCCCCATATTGACTCTAATTGCTTCCCTCAGTTGTGTCAAGTTGGCTGGATGTGCTTTGGGTGGTGGACCATTCTTGATGCACACGGGAAACTGTTGCGCGTGAAAAACACAGCAGCGTTGCAGTTCTTGACACAAACTGTTGCGCCTGGCGCCTACTACCATACCCTGTTCAAAGGCACTTAAATGCTTCGTCTTGCCCATTCAACCTCCATGGCACACACACACAATCCATGTCTCAATTACATCGAAGCTTAAAAATATATTTTTTAACATGTCTCCTCCCCTACATCTACACTGACTGAAGTGGATTTAGGAAGTGACCTTAATAAGGGATCATAACTTTCGCCTGGATTCGCCTGGTCAGCCTATTTAATGGACAGAGCAGGTGTTCTTAATGTTTTGTACACTCGGTGTATGGCGGTCTCATATATTGCCGGCATCATACAAATAACAGTTCAGACATTTAGTGCTCCCTTGGGTATGCAGGCGCTTTATCCAGCCCTTGCAACGTGTATCGTGTTATCGTGTGGGGAGGACTGGCCTGCACACAGAGTGCTTTTGTGAAAACCCTCTTGGTCAGAGTGACACATCAAATGGCCAGAGAGCGGGAAATAAATTGGTCCAGACATGTCCATTCCTAACTGAATGGGGGTCTGAGCGGCTGAGGGAACAACACACATACTTTTTGAGATTCAAAAACATACATTATCTGCCCCAAAGAATATTTGCTTTTTCTGAGATCCCCAATAGGGTGATAAGTACGGTGCATTCAGAAAGTATTCAGACCATTTTTCCATATTTTGTTATGTTACAGTCTTATTCTAAAATTGATTAGATAGATGAGAAACACAATACCCCATAATGACAAAGCAGAAATTGAGCTCAGGTGCATCCTGTTTCCATTGATCATCCTTGAGATGTTTCTACAACTTGATTGGAGTCCGCCTTGGTCATGATTTGGAAAGGCACACACCTGTCTATATAAGGTCACACAGTTGAATGTCCGTGTCAGAGCAAAAACCAAGCCACGAGGTCGAACGAATTGTCCGTAGAGCTTCGAGACAGGATTGTGTCGAGGCACAGATCTGGGGAAGGGTAGCAAAAAATGTCTGCACCATTGACGGTCCCCAAGAACACAGTGGCCTTCATCATTCTTAAATGGAAGTTTGGAACAAATAACACTCTTGCTAGAGCTGGCCGCCCGGCCAAACTGAGCAATCGGGGGAGAAGGTCCTTGGTCAGGGAGGTGACCAAGAACCTGAGCTCCAGAGATCCTCTGTGGAGATGGGAGAATCTTCCAGAAGGACAACCATCTCGTCAACACTCCACCAATCAGGCCTTTATGGTAGAGTGGCCAGACAGAAGCCACTTCTCAGTGAAAGGCACATGACAGCCTGCTTGGAGTTTACCAAAAGGCACCTCAGACCATGAGAAACAAGATTCTCTGGTCTGATGAAACCATGAAGGCCAAGTGTCATGTCTGGAAGAAACCTGGCACCATCCCTACAGAGAAGCATGGTGGCAGCATCATGCTGTGGGGATGTTTTTCAGAGGCAGGGACTGGGAGACTAGTCAGGATTGAGGGAAAGATGAACGGAGCAACGTACAGACAGATCCTTGATGAAAACCTGCCCCAGAGCACTCAGTACCTCAGACTGGAGCAAAGGTTCACCTTCTAACAGGGCAACAACCCTAAGCACACAGCCAAGACAATGCAAGAGTGGCTTCGGGACAAGTCTCTGAATGTCCTTGAGTGGCCCAGCCAGAGCCCAGACTAACATCTCTGGAGAGAGCTAAAAATAGCTGTGCAGCAACGCTCCCCATCCAACCTGACAGAGCTTGAGAGGATCTGCAGAGAAGAATGGGAGAAACTCCCCAAATACAGGTGTGCCAAGCTTGTAGCATCATACCCCAAAAGACTTGAGGCTGTAATTGCTGCCGAAGGTGCTTCAACAAAGTACGAAAATGTAATATTTCTAAAAACCTGTTTCTGCTATGTGATTATGTGGTATCGTGTGTAGATTGATGAGGGAAAAACGGCAGTGTGTGTGTGCGCACGCGTGTATGTGTGTGTCTAACCAGAAGGACTGCTTGGCCAGCTGGATGACGTTAGCGGTAGTCTCTACGTCTATGTAGTCGTAGTGCAGGGCAGCAGGGTCTGTGGTGGAACCAGTCTCAGCGAGCAGCACCCCCAACCACCGACCCATACTCTCTGAGGAGGATGCCTGGAGAGAAGAGGAGAGGTGGGTAAGAGATTATTACGCTAATTTAAAGAAACTAGTATCTATATATTTATGTTAATACTATTCATTGGTTTAGAAAACAGGTGTACCTATGTATAAACTTCAACAACAAAAAATGATAAAACAAGAGATAACTTTCCATAATTTCTTTCCATCCAATCCGTACTATCACTACAACATTAGCACTTCACAGTGCCGTAGGACAAAATTGCCCTACGACACTGATTTAAGGTCAGACCTGATGACCATGAAGATTCAGAGTTGGCGAGGGTAAGCTGATCCTAGATCTGAACCTAAGACTAACCTCCACCCCGAGCCAATTGACCGCCAACCTACCTCCAGTACAGCCACCTCCTGTCCATTGCGGAGCAGGCGGAAGGCGAAGGGGTGTTTGGAGTCCAGCCCGGGGCTGACCTCGCAGCCTCTGAGGGGCAGGCTGGCCATATGGGTCTTCAGGTCAGCGCGGTCCTTATGGAGCAACAGCTGGTTGTCCTTCAGACGACACCAACGCTCACGCCAGCGGTTATTGGACATCACGTTCAGGTAGCCTGTCAATCAGACAAGACGGACCAGTTAGGACAAAAGGGTGGGGTAAAATGGCGAATAGCAAAACAGCAGACCAGAAAATTAGTCTATAGCTGCAGTTCTGGCTGTTCTCATTCAAGACATTTCCCCATACGTTCTATAAGCCCTCTATATAACAATACCTATACAACCAAATCCACCCTTTATATACAGTGGCAAGAAAAAGTACGTGAACCCTTTGGAATTACCTGGATTTCTGCATAAATTGATCATCAAATTTGATCTGATCTTCATCTAAGTCACAACAATAGACAAACATAGTGTGCTTAAACGAATAACACACAAATTATTGTATTTTTCTTGTCTATATTGAATACATAATTTAAACATGCACAGTGTAGTGTCGTGTCGCTATTCTATAAAATCCTTTCTCTGTAATTAATATTACCTGATTGAGCTTATCATGTATATGTAATTAACTAGAAAGTCGGGGCACCACAAAATAATATTTATAGAGCTGTTATCTTCCGAATAAACTCTTAAAGACCTAGTAATATTTTACATCAATAGCAGTCAATATTAATCATCACCTTATTTCAGTCTGAAACAAGAATTTACAACTTTCAGATATCTTCACGAACCCTGGCTAACAAGTTGAATCAGCAATACAAAATTGTGTTTAATTGTTAATTTACTAAATACCTCATCAATCACACAGAATTACATATACACAGAATGAATCGTACATTGATTACAAATTATGTCATAAAGGAAAACGTCCCTAGCGGACGGAACAGATATGACAGCTGGTTACACAAAGAAAAGGGGGCTGGGTTTCAGTGAAAGAGCGGGAAGACTGAGGAACAAAGGGAGAAGCGATGTCTCTACCGGAACGTAGGCAGCTACTCTATCGTAAATACAGTATCTTATGCATTCTAAATTACCGCCCATTTGGAAAAGGAAAATGCAATAAATATTTACTCTGAGCTGCACTTCAATAGTTTGGTGGTAGATGGATGGCCGTGTTGCTCAACAGAGTCCTTTGTCCTTTGAAGAGTGTCTCTGGTGGTGAACGGGAAACGTTGTAGTGTCGTCGTTGGGTGGTAGATGGGATACTCCATCTGTCCTTTCCTAGCCCACGTTTTTAGCTGCTGTTGCTAACTCAACGGCTAGGATGTCTCACTTCTTTAGTGAATAAGAGTTCAAAGTTCATACCATTCACAACCAAAGCTCACGCTGAGGTTGGCTTAGTTCTGTAGTTGACATGTTAGTCCTTCTAAACGTATGGGCCGGCGTCCTCACGTCCTCTGAACAGGAGGTTAAATTTTTCGTCAAGGCTTTATATAGTGGAGGGAGAAGGGTGTGTTTTCATAGTTTTATAACCCATGTCTCTTCACCGGGAACGGGCCACTGTTTGAGCAGAGCCCTAACCTTATGAAAACCCAAATCTCTCATTTGGAAGCTAAAATTACATTGAATCTTTTCACCAATAATTTTATATTCAAACATTTAAATTGCACAACAATTCCATGTGAATCTGATAACTATAATGTGTAGACTTTCCACTGTACCGTTTATGTCATCCTATCATTGAGAATGTTTCAGATGACAACCGAACTGACATCATATTCATTAAGTGCCAACGCATATGTTCAACTGGTCGGATTACCAAAATATGGTTAATTTCCCCCCAACTTCTGATGTTCCCAGAATCCCTATGTTAACCAAGGGATTTTCAATAGTCACATCAGTAGGGTAGAGAGAGGAAAAAGGGGGGAAAGAGGTATTTATGACTGTCATAAACCTACCCCCAGGCCAGCGTCATGACAGTAGGTTGGAAAAAGTATGAACCCCTAGGCTAATGACTTCTCCAAAAGCTAATTGGAGTCAGGAGTCAGCTAACTTGGAGTCCAATCAATGAGACAAGATTAGAGATGTTGGTTAAAGCCGCCTTGCCCTATAAAAACACAAAAAATGTGAGTTTGTTATTCACAAGAAGCATTGCCTGATGTGAACCATGCCTCGAAAAAAATAGATCTCAGAAGACCTATGATTAAGAATTGTTGACTTGCATAAAGCTGGAAGGGGTTACAAAAGTATCTCTAAAAGCCTTGATGTTCATCAGTCCACGGTAAGACAAATTGTCTATAAATGGAGAAAGTTCAGCACTGTTGCTACTCTCCTTAGGAGTGGCCGTCCTGCAAAGATGACTGCAAGAGCACAGCGCAGAACGCTCAATGGGGTTGAGAAGAATTCTAGAGTGTCAGCTAAAGACTTACAGAAATCTCTGTTGACAAGTCTACGATAAGTAAAACACTAAACAAGAATGGTGTTCATGGGAGGACACCCCGGTAGAAGCCACTGATGCCCCGAAAAACATTGTTGCACGTCTGAAGTTTGCAAAAGCGCACCTGGATGTTCCACAGCGCTACTGGCAAAATATTCTGTCGACAGATGAAACAGTTGAGTTGTTGGAAGGAACAACACAACACTATGCGTGGAGAAAAAAAAGGCACAGCACACCAACATCAAAACCTCATCCCAACTGTAAAGTATGGTGGAGGGAGCATCATGTTTTGTGGCTATTTTGTTGCCTCAGGGCCTGGTCAGCTTGCTGTCATAGGTGGAAAAATAAATTCCCAAGTTTATCATGACATTTTGCAGGAGAATGTTAGAATCTGTCCGCCAATTGAAGCTCAACAGAAGTTGGGTGATGCAACAGGACAACGACCCAAAACACAGAAGTAACTGAACAACAGAATGGCTTCAACAGAAGAAAATATGCCTTCTGGAGTGGCCCAGTCAGAGTCCTAACCTCAACCCGATTGAGATGCTGTGGCATGACCTCAAGAGAGCAGGTCACACCAGACACTCAAAGAATATTGCGAAACTGAAACAGTTGGTGGTCAAAAATTCCTCCTGACAGTTGTGCAGATCTGATCCGCAACCACAGAAAACGTTTGGTTGAGGTTATTGTTGCCAAAGGAGGGTCAACCAGTTATTAAATCCAAGGGTTCACATACTTTTCCACCCTGCACTGTGAATCTTTACACAGTGTGCTCAATAAAGACATGAAAATGTATAATTGTCTGTGTGTTATTAGTTTAAGCAGACTGTGTTTGTCTATTGTTGTGACCTAGATGAAGATCAGATCAAATTTTATGACCATTTTATGCAGAAATCCAGGTATTTCCAAAGGGTTCACATACTTTTTCTTCCCACTGTAGGTTGACCTCTAAACCCCAGATGTGCTCTAACCCCTAAGAGGTGTCTTACCACAGGTGGGTATGTCCTCCTCGGCTGAAGAGGTCTGTTCGTCAGTGGACGGCTTCTTTTTGCCCAGGCCAATGATCTTAGTTATCTTCTTTCCCGCCCCTTTTCCCAGCGTGCCTCCCTTCTGACTCTTCTGAGAGTCCTTCTTTCCTTTACCTGAGAGAGAGAGAGAGATAGAGAGAGGGAGAGGAAGAGAGGAGGAAAAGAGAGAGAGAGAGAGGGAGTGAAAGAGCAAAGAGAGACATGCAATGTCAGAGAGCTAGACCTTCAAGGTAATTTCACCTTTAAGAATGAAAAAAATATTACATCAGCTATTTGATCAGATTGTCATATTATTTGAATATTTAGGTCAGTAATTAGGCCTCAATTCTACTAACCGAAGAGGCCCACAGACACAATGACAGTGCACATTCTCCTGTAAATACCGCTAAACTGGACTAAACCCGGTCATAAAGCCTGTCTCTCTGTGTGTCTGAATAGAAAATCTGCTGGTCGTCTGAGGGTTGTTTGGATTGTGTGGTCTGCGGTGAGCAGGGTTTGGTCGAAGAGATCCACTCTGGAAACTGCCAGAAGGGTAAACGAGAGATGAGCCACAGACAGAATGACAAGAATCACATAGTTGAGAAGAGATGATGGAAATGGCCATAAAATTATTTGTATTGTATAGTGTGTGACAGGGAGATTCACTGACTAGAAAGTAGTGCATATTCCTATAAGCTTTTGTCTTAAGAAAACTGCAATATTTAAATTCTCCCAATATCTGCAGAGTTTGATTATCTGCATCATACCCATGTACATTATTACCTGTCAATATCCATTAATTACTACAGAATATAGTATAACTCCCCCTTCACAAAGTTGTGGAGGTCCCATTTTCCTTTGTGGAGACGGACACAATAGTGAGACAGAAAGAAGAGAGGGGTTTTCTGAGGCAGGGGTGCAAAATTCCCTGTGAATGATGTCATTGTAGTGAAGCAGCTGACGCTCGGAGTCTGGAGTGCTTCTGCAGACAGACGCTTACGCTGACACACACACAGAGAGACGCAGACAGACGTAAGACACACACACCTCCGCTGCCCTGCAGGAATCAACTCAAATCCCGTTACCCTGATAGTGATGATATCTACCATGGCGACAAATCTTATCAAATATGTGGCCATTTCTGCCCAACCCCTGCTAGTGATTTATTTCTCACACACACACACACACACACACACACACACACACACACACAAGACTTCGGGCCTAAGGTAGGGAGCCAGACACACATGTGTGAAAGAGCTTCACTTTGAATGATTATAATAAATTTCCTCTTCTTTTTGCCGTGAAAGACAGGGGGAAACTCTCTGATCAGGCTAATTTGATTCCACTGAGTCAAGTTCGCTTCTTACCAGCCATGGAAGGAATGTGGCTGATTAAGCTGAAAAAGGGGGTTTGGAGACTCGTTTTTCTCCCGCAGAAAGTGGGCAGCTGGGGTGAAATGGTGTGAGAAGAGTGGGTCTGTGGTAGTTGTTTGGCTTGGAGATGCAGTGGTACTGTAGAGATATGAGGTGATATCATCAACCACTGGCTCGCCATTGGTGACATAGTGTATGGACTCAAGCCACCACCCACCCCTACTCCGTGGGAACTAGATATGAGAGGATTGGAGGAGTGCAAGCAATATGACAAATATTCAACCTAGCCTATCAGAGGGCATTGTGGAGCTTTACCATAGTCTTAGTTCTACATGAAGTGCATATAGGGGTAGGGGATATGGGTCAATTTGGGATTGGGCATCAAATAATAATTGATGAATAAAAGTGGTAGCCAAGCAGCATTACCCCTCCAATCCTCCAGAGGGCAGTATCATAATACACTCACAATTGGTCTCACCAGAGGGAGCACAACAAATGCATAGACTTACAGCAATCTGTCAAAAGCCATCAGTCAGAGATCGTGTGCATATTTCCACAACAATCACGGTGATATGCAGCTGTGATATGCAAACTATTAGACACAGGTCTATTAATCACAGCCTGGGGAGAGAGAGCGAGAGAGTCTGCGTGCGTTGGTTTGTGCATAATGAAACCAAACACAAACAGCTCTAAATTCCAGAGAATCCAAACAAGAGGTCTCGACAAGTTAAATGAACATGTGAACCCCGCGGAATTGAGCTTGTCGAGCAAGCAGACGCTGAATAATCCCATCCTGCTATTTAGACAGCATCTCGGCTGTCTTGGTACTGGGTGCAGGAAAAAAGGTTCCATATCAACTAAACGTGGAATAAATCCAAATGCTCAAGTCCATTGTTGCTGTAGCTAATCTCAATCATACTCCCCTGAACACACAAGCTGCTCTGACCCTGAAGAAAATACACCCCATCTCCAATCAACATAAGAGTATAGAGGGATTTACAGCTGGGTCAACGCTGAAGAAACACAAGGCTTCATTAGCATTAAAGCTGCAATACTGTATGTAACTTTTTGGTCGACCTGACCAAATTCACATAGAAAAGTGTGTTATAGATCCGTCACTCTCTTTTGAACGTCTAAAAAAGTGGTAGATCCGTTCTATGTGCTCTATTTCTATGCTTCCCGGTCTTAAGTTTAGTTTTTGCTCTATTACTTTCGGCTTTGAACACCAGCTTATATATATATATATAATATATATTTCACAGCGGTTTAGATGGTACAATGATTCTCTACACAATACTTGCTTGTTTTGTCACTGAAATGACTCAAACCAACTCAAATTCTAGCAACTAGGAAATGGCAGAGCGATTTCTGCATAGTGCATCTTGAAGACTAAAGGATAAAGAATATGAATCTAGAGCTAAAACATGGCTTACATGCCATTACTCATTTAACTTCCAGGGGGACAGTATTGAACCAAGGGAAAGTCCAATTGAGAAGAGATTCTTTCACACCAATATCAAGAGTGTGTGTTCAAAACCAGAATGCCATTAACCCAGTATGATGTGCTGTACTTCGTGTAGCTATCAAAGTATTCCAGACCCTTCCCTGGTCTCACCTTGGTCCTTACAGTCGGTGACGGTGTGTCCGTTCTCATGGGGCGGCTCGCCATCTGAGCTCGGCCTATCACATGACACCTTCTGCAATGGAGGAGTTAGAACTGTTAGACAGATATTTACATTTTAAAAATATATATTTAACCCTTATTTTACAGGTAAGTTGACCAAGAACACATTCTCATTTACAGCGACGACCTTGGGGATAGTTACAGGGGAGAGGAGGGGGGGATGAATGAGCCCATTGGAAGCTGGGGATGATTAGGTGGCCATGAGTATGGTATGAGGGCCAGATTGAGAATTTAGCCAGGACACCGGGGTTAACAATAAGTGCCATGTGTTCTTCAGTGACCACAGTGTGTCAGGACACCCGTTTAACGTCCCATCCGAAAGACGGAACCCTACACAGGGCAACGCTCCCAATCACTGCCCTGGGGCATTAAAAAAATAATAATAATTAGAACAGAGGAAAGAGTGCCTCCTACTGGCCCTCCAAAACCAATTCTAGCAGCAACTGGTCTCCCATCGAGGGACCGACCCGGACCAGACCTGTTTAGCTTCAGAGGCAAGCCAGCAGTAGGATGCAGGGTGGTACACGTGCAGACAGAAATATAAAAACAGACAAACACACACGCAGACACAGAGCGAGAGAGAGAGAGAAATACAGAGACGCACACACACAACCATATACATAAAACACACACTGTACCCACAGAGAATCTCGGAGAGCATCTGCAACATGTTATGGTTGAAATAATTAGGCTAGGCTTCTGTGTACTGTGCCAGCTAGGGAGCGGTTTGTCATTAAACTCCTTCTGATCTGCCTAATTTTCCACCACCGTACACACACACACACACACACACACACACACACACACAAGCTCTGTACAATAAGGCTCCAACAGTTCCAGTAAGTTTACCTGTTTTCTCCAGGCTATTGAAATCCAATAACACACTCTTCCTTCACCTCCCTACACACACTGTGCCAGAGCTGTAATTAAGTGCTATTTGGCACAACAATTACAGCTTTTACTGCAATGTGCTGCCCTGGCATCCTGCTTGTTATTAGGGAACACAGGCGAGGGGCCCTATGGCAGCATACAGGGATATGTGTGTGTGTGTACACTGCTCAAAAAAATAAAGGGAACACTAAAATAACACATCCTAGATCTGAATGAATGAAATATTCTTATTAAATACTTTTTTCTTTACATAGTTTAATGTGCTGACAACAAAATCACACAAAAATGATCAATGGAAATCAAATTTATCAACCCATGGAGGTCTGGATTTGGAGTCACACTCAAAATTTAAGTGGAAATCCACACTACAGACTGATCCAACTTTGATGTAATGTCCTTAAAACAAGTCAAAATGAGGCCCAGTAGTGTGTGTGGCCTCCACGTGCCTGTATGACCTCCCTACAACGCCTGGGCATGCTCCTGATGAAGTGGCGGATGGTCTCCTGAGGGATCTCCTCCTAGACCTAGACTAAAGCATCCGCCAACTCCTGGACAGTCTGTGGTGCAACGTGGCGTTGGTGGATGGAGCGAGACATGATGTCCCAGATGTGCTCAATTGGATTCAGGTCTGGGGAACGGGCCGGCCAGTCCATAGCATCAATGCCTTCCTCTTGCAGGAACTGCTGACACACTCCAGCCACATGAGGTCTAGCATTGTCTTGCATTAGGAGGAACCCAGGGCCAACCGCACCAGCATATGGTCTCACAAGGGGTCTGAGGATCTCATCTCGGTACCTAATGGCAGTCAGGCTACCTCTGGCGAGCACATGAAGGGCTGTGCGGCCCCCCAAAGAAATGACTGACCAACCGACAAACTGGTCATGCTGGAGGATGTTGCAGGCAGCAGAACGTTCTCCACGGCGTCTCCAGGCTGTCACGTCTGTCACATGTGCTCAGTGTGAACCTGCTTTCATCTGTGAAGAGCACAATGTGCCAGTGGCGAATTTGCCAATCTTGGTGTTCTCTGGCAAATGCCAAACGTCCTGCATGGTGTTGGGCTGTAAGCACAACCCCCACCTGTGGACGTTGGGCCCTCATTCCAGCCTCATGGAGTCTGTTTCTGACCGTTTGAGCAGACACATGCACATTTGTGGCCTGCTGGAGGTCATTTTGCAGGGCTCTGGCAATGCTCTTCCTGTTCCTCCTTGCACAAAGGCGGAGGTAGCGATCCTGCTGCAGGGTTGTTGCCCTCCTACGGCCTCCTCCACGTCTCCTGATGTACTGGCCTGTCTCCTGGTAGCGCCTCCATGCTCTGGACACTACGCTGACAGACACAGCAAACCTTCTTGCCACAGCTCGCATTGATGTTACATCCTGGATGAGCTGCACTACCTGAGCCACTTGTGTGGGTTGAAAGCACCGCCAGCATTCAAAAGTGACCAAAACATCAGCCAGGAAGCATAGGAACTGAGAAGTGGTCTGTGGTTATCACCTGCAGAATCACTCCTTTATTGGGGGTGTGTTGCTAATTGCCTATAATTTCCACCTGTTGTCTATTCCATTTGCACAACAGCATGTGAAATTTATTGTCAATCAGTGTTGCTTCCTAAGTGGACAGTTTGATTTCACAGAAGGGTGATTGACTTGGAGTTACATTGTGTTGTTTAAGTGTTCCCTTAATTTTTTTGAGCAGTGTATAAATATATATATATATATATATATATATATATATATACATACATATATACACACACACACACACACTTGAAGTCAGAAGTTGACATACACCTTGGCCAAAATACATTTGAACTCAGTTTCTCAATTCCTGACATTTAATCCTAGTATAAATTCCCTGTCTTAGGTCAGTTAGGATCACCACTTTATTTGAAGAATGTGAAATGTCAGAATAATAGCAGAGAGAATGATTTATTTAAGCTTTTTCTTTCATCACATTCCCAGTGGGACTGAAGTTTACATACACTCAATTTGTATTTGGTAGCATTGCCTTTAAATTGTTTAACTTGGGTCAAACGTTTTGGGCATCCTTCCACAAGCTTCCCACAATAAGTTGGGTGAATTTTGGCCCATTCCTCCTGACAGAGCTGGTGTAACTGAGTCAGGTTTGTAGGCCTCCTTGCTCACACACGCTTTTTCAGTTCTGCCCACACATTTTCTATAGGATTGAGGTCAGGGCTTTGTCCAATACCTTGTTGTCTTTAAGCCATTTTGCCACAACTTTGGAAGTATGCTTGGGGTCCATTGTCCATTTTGAAGACCCATTTGCGACCAAGCTTCAACTTTCTGACTGATGTCTTGAAATGTTGCTTCAATATATCCACATAATTTTTCTTCCTCATGACGCCATCTATTTTGTGAAGTGCACCAGTCCCTCCTGCAGCAACCCAGACCAGAGGACATTTCCCCAAAAAGTACGATCGTTGTCCCAATGTGCAGTTGCAAACCGTAGTCTGGCATTTTAATGGTGGTTTTGGAGCAGTGGCTTCTTCCTTGCTGAGAGGCCTTTCAGGTTATGTCGATTATAGGACCCGTTTTACTGTGGATATAGATACTTTTGTACGTGTTTCCTCCAGCATCTTCACAGGGTCTTTTGCTGTTGTTCTGTGATTGATTTGCACCTTTCGTACCAAAGTACATTCATCTCTAGGAGACAGAACGTGTCTCCTTCCTGAGCGGTTTGACGGCTGCGTGGTCCCATGGTGTTTATACTTGCGTACTATTGTTTGTACAGATGAACATGGTACCTTCAGCCATTTGGAAATTGCTCCCAAGGATGAACCAGACATCTGGAGGTCTCACATTTTTTCTGAAGTCTTGGCTGATTTCTTTTGACTTTCCCATTATGTCAATCCAAGAGGCACTTTTAGGTAGGCCTTGAAATACATCCACAGGTACACCTCCAAGTGACTCAAATTATGTCAATTAGCCTATCAGAAGCTTCTAAAGCCATGACATTATTTTCCGGTGTTTGCCAAGCTGTTTAAAGGCACAGTAAACTTAGTTTATGTAAACTTCTGACCCACTGGAATTGTGATAATTGAATTGAAATATAAGTGAAATCATCTGTCTGTAAACAATTATTGGAAAAATTACTTGTGTCATGCACGAAGTAGATGTCCTAACCGACTTGCCAAAACTATAGTTTGTTAACAAGAAATTTGTGGAGGGGTTGAAAAACAAGTTAATTACTAAGTGTATATAAACTTCAGACTTCAACTGTATGTATGTATGTATGTATGTATGTATGTATGTATGTATGCATGTATGTATGTATGCATGTATGTATGCATGTATGTCCTTACCTTCACGTTTATGTGTTTGTGCACATGTTCGTTTTGATTCTGAGTTTTGCGTCTCGCTGGTGTGTGCAAGTGTGTCTTTCTGTGCCTGACCCGGCGTTCTGCTCCTTACCTTCTCCAGGTCGGGCTTGTGTACAGGAGACCCGGCGCCTGCTCCATCTGAGTCCCCTCCGTTGCTGCACACCTCCCTCATCACCTACAGGAAGAGGAAGACCAAACACACAAAGACAGCACTGTTTAGTTACAACAATGCGTCATCAGTTCATGCTCATTTCAAGCATGGGAGCAAGATTGAACAGGTCATGTCAATGCATTTCATTTCAAAAACATGTTACATCAGCAGATGGATCATCGTGCAGTATGAAACACAAGCAGTATGAAACACACGCAGTATGAAACACACGCAACATGACTGACGGAAAAGTCGCGGGGGGAAAAAGGCAACGGCTCGGTACACAGATAGCTGTACAGTACTTGACTACAGCCATTGGTATTGTCGCATCCATTGTGAGACGCATCCATTGTGTTATGTAACACGCCCATTCAGAACGGCATATCAAGGGATATCCACACATTGCATGGGGGCGTGGACGGGCCGCCAGTTTGGATCAACATGACCTCGCAGAACCTCCAACCTGGCAACCCATCAACAGCACAACCACCACCATATTGAGTCAATATCATTGACACATGA
The DNA here is from genome assembly GCF_034236695.1 of Oncorhynchus nerka. Lineage (NCBI taxonomy): Eukaryota > Metazoa > Chordata > Actinopteri > Salmoniformes > Salmonidae > Oncorhynchus > Oncorhynchus nerka. Next base: position 36,192,942 of record NC_088407.1, on the reverse strand, counting down.
GCAGCGAGTGAATGAATGATAACGCTATGCTAGGTTAACCTGCGAGGGGTGACTTGGGGACTACTGTGGAGACAGGCAACACGTACACGAGCACGTACGCGCACGCAGGTATGCACACACACACAAACAACCCTCAAAACACCCACACACACACACAACCCTTCAAAACCATCCGCGTCTGTCCCCGCGGTGGAGTTCTTCTCAGCGTCTCTGCTCACCACAGTTCATTGGCTTTGGCTGGGAGCGAACATAATTGGCTCTGCAGGGAAATTACAGGCTGTGGCTGGGCTCCATGGTTTTGGCCCTAGCCAGAGCGTTGCTGGAACGATTGGGACAGACATTAACTAAATGTCTCCCTATCTGCCATCAGGGAGAGGCAAATCACACAGTTTATATAATATTATACAGATAAAATCAAATCAAATGTTATTGGTCACACACATATTTAGCAGATGCTATTGCGGGTGTGGCGAAATGCTTGGGTTTTGGGTTGGGTTTGGAGGGCTTAAGGACTTTCGTCATCTGCCAATAGAGGGGTGTTTTGTTATATCTGGGAGAATACTCTTCATATATGCTTCACATCAATCTAGTGCCATAAACATTTGTGGCATATAACTGGAAAATATTATTCTCTGCTGAATCTGTGAATGGCAGTGTTCTTATTGTGAGTGACAACCCATACTTTAACACCATGCATACTATACTGCATGTACATGGATAAAGATCCATGGTGTAAAGGAACACCTAGGTGAGAATTCTGTTCATTGACTATAGCTCAGCGTTCAACAGCATAGTGCCCTCAAAGCTCATCAATAAGCTAATGATCCTGGGACTAAACACCGCCCTCTGCAACTGGACCCTGGACTTCCTGACGGGCCACCCCCAGGTGGTAAGAGTAGGCAACAACACGTTTGTCACACTGATCAACAACACTGGGGCCCCTCAGAGGTGTGTACTTAGTCCCCTACTGTACTCCCTGTTCACCCATGACTGGCCAAACACGACTCCAACACCATCATTAAGTTTGCTGACGACACAATAGTGGTAGGGCTGATCACAGACAGCGATGAGACAGCCTATAGGGAGAAGGTCAGAGACAACAACCTCTCCCTCAATGTGAGTAAGACAAAAGAGCTGACCGCGGCCTACAGGAAAAGGTGGACCGAACAGGCCGCCATTAACATCGACGGGGCTGTAGTGGAGCGTGTCGAGAGCTTCAAGTTGCTTGGTATCCACATCACCAACGAACTATTATGGTCCAAACACAAGACTGTCGTGAAGAGGGCACGACAACACCTTTTCCCCCTCCGAAGACTGAAAAGATTTGGCATGGGTTCCCAGATCCTCAAAAAGTTCTATAGCTGCACCATCGAGAGCATCCTGACCGGTTGCATCACTGCCTGGTATGGCAACTGCTTGGCATCTGACCGTAAGGCGCTACAAAGGGTAGTGCGTACAGCCCAGTACATCACTGGAGCCAAGCTTCCTGCGATCCAAGACCTATACAATAGGCGTGTCAGAGGAAAGCCCAAAAAATTGTCAGAGACTCCAGCCACCCAAGTCATAGACTGCTTTCTCTGCTACTGCATGGCAAGCGGTACCGGTACCGGACCAAAAGACTCCTCAACAGCTTCTACCCCCAAACCATAATACTGCTGAACAATTATTCAAATGGCCACCGGACTATTTACATTGACCCCTCCCCCCTATTTGTTTTGTACACTGCTGCTACTTGCTGTTTATTACCTATGCATAGTCACTTCACCCTTACCTACATGTACAAATTACCTCGACTAACGAGTACCCCCGCACATTGACTCGGTACCGGTACCCCCGCATACAGCCTCGTTATTATTTTATTGTGTTACTTTTTATTATTTTTTTACTTGAATTGATTTGGTAAATATTTTCTTAACTCTTCTTCAACTGCACTGTTGGTTAAGGGCTTGTGAGTAAGCATTTCAAAGGTAAGGTCTACACTTGTTATATTCGGCACATTTGTCAAATAAAGTTTGATTTGATGTGTACACATACAGGCATCCACACTCTCGTGCAGGACACGGGTGTTGCCAAACATCGAGTGGCCCCAATGCAAAATGATTTCAGAGGAAGGATTTCAGGCAACACTGGCAGCAAAGGACAATCATAAGAGCCTGACTGGGATAGGACTTGAACAGTGATTATAGAGCGAGACTGTGAGTGTAAACAGGCAACACACAGTATGAGACGCCAAGCAGCCACTGCAGACCAGTAACCATATGACATGCAACATTATATCTCACCAGGCCTGCTTGCAGAAACAGGGGGATAATTACCACAAGACGAAAGAGAGGGAGGAGGAGAATAAGAGGAGGAAGAGAAAGATTACTAGCATTGGCCAAGTAGAGAAGAGGAAGAAAAGCAGGTCATGTCGAAGACGAGCGCTACAGAGACAAAGGAGAGATGAGGTAAGGAAACAAGGAGAAAAATATCAAATTCACGAGACCAAAAGGCACTGGAAAGGATTAGAAAGGTAGTAGCAACCCTATATGGACTTTTAGATTCCATACACAGTTCATTAGCCACACAATTTCTGGATTTCACATTAGTAAACTGTTTTGGTGCGCCTAAAGGCTCTGTTCTAGTCCCGTCTCCATTAACCAATGTAGTCTTACATGACTCAGTTCTTTACAGGAACATGGTATTGGATCATAATCCTCCGACTAGGGTGGGATTTATCGGAGATCTTTTATATCCATTATTCCATCTTTAATGTGAAATGCAAGAGTGATTATTATCGAAGCTCTGTGTCTCTGGATGGAGAAACAGAGTAGGGGAGACAGGGAGAGAGACAGAGACAGAGAGAAAAAGAGAGAGCGGGGAAGAGTGAGAAAGACAGAGCAAGCGAGAAAGAAAGAAAGACAAAAACTAAGGAAAGACAAAGAAACAGAGAAAGAGAGAGAAACAGATCCCTTTTATTCTAGGGTCCTAGGCAACATCTAGCCCTAACATCCAAACACATGCTCCACACTCTAATCTTTTTGGCTCTGTGAGCTGCTCAAACACCCCCAGGCGTAACTGTATGCAGAGCAGGCCAAGAGAATATCTCCTCCCTCACTGTACAGTTAATCATGCGAAGGTAAAATATGTGACTTCATTCCAATCCATCCACTCTATGCTCCTGTTTTGGGGTACGTCGAACCACGGCCAGCCGGGCCTCATAATTGAGCGCACTGATTGCAAGAGTCATTGGGCATGAAAAAGTAAGCATATGTCAATTAAGTAAACTAAAGACAGAGAGATTGTTTGGGGTGAGGGTGAAAGGCATGCGTTTATGTCGTGCTCTCGTGTATCGGATCAATGCCGTTTTAAAGTGCATTTTAACAGACACCTGACGAAATATGCAACAATGTCCTGTCTCGAGCGATAATTATGGATGTTGTGGTTCGGTTTGTATATCTGCGCAGTCCAGTACTTCTGCTCACAGGTACCTCGGCGCTACCCGAGAGTGCTGCTTCGCTGCAGCGAATCAATAAACAACCATATTTACCATATGGAAGGATTAATCAAATCAGAACAAAAATATCAGACTAATCCTCTTTTTTCACTGCAGACATAAAGCTCTATAGAGGCCCACCATAGACGCAGGTTGACTTTTATTGGGATGATTCTTGTCCTGGAGGCAGAACTGAGCGATTTCCGCTAGATGGACCAGCTGCAGTCTAAATTGGCTATATTGAAAGAATTCAGAAAAACTACAATTAGGGATAACAGTGGGGTTCAAATCAAATCACACTTTTATTCATCACATGCTTCGTAAACAACAGGTGTAGACTAACAGTGAAATGCTTACTCACTGACCCTTCTCAACAATGCAGAGAGAAAGAAATGTAATGGGAGGTTACGGTGGGGGTTTAAAATCAGATTGTATGACTTTGTGGATGTGCCAGCAAGTGACCACTGCAGAACTGCCTCCAGAACAAGATCCATGCCAAAAAAAACGCTAACTTGCGAAATCTCAGGCCTCTCGTTTTTTTTAAAACGGGGCCCTCTTCAACAAAGTTTTTCACAGACCGGTGTGCTGTATGAAAAGGTTTCAAAAAAAGGGCCCTGTCGGTAAACTACAGAGCAGGAAATGTATTTGGCAGGAGCAGCATTCAGCAACTGGAGCAATGAAAAAACAAAAGGGGAAAAGGGGGTCTTAAAATAGTGGCACAATGGGTTTTCAACGATAAACAACGGTTTCCAAGGGGAATCTCAGGAAAGCAAGAGGTGAGGGGGGGTTTGTAGCGTATGTGTGTAAGTGCATGTGTGTTTCTTTCAATTTGAACCCCCATGGCCTCTTCCATACTGCGATTGAAATGGAATAGCTCAAAGGCCTTTGGAATAACATACGGGGGGGGGGGCAGAGGGGAAACTAAAAAGAACAGGTCTTTGTTTGATGTCAGCAGGATGGTTTGCTTTGCGGGCTTGTCGGAGTCCCCGGGAGAGGCGGGGCTGAGAGGGAGATCTGAGAGAGACGGCTCTACAAATACTAAGCAAACATCCTGACATTAGAGTGCAGACATCAGAAACACCTGTTCAAAATAACCATCTGGGCCCTAACACAATACCAGAAAGAAAAGTCAATCCGCTAAGGCAAAACAATGGGGACGTTATTCTCATAATATGATTATGTTATAAGTAATCTCTCCCCTTAAAAAAAACAACCAGTGGCGTACTGTACCTCTGGACAGACATTCCAGAAGAATCATGCTTCAGGATTGATGGGAAATACACTCGGTCCTGTTCTCACTCCAAAAGAGTGCACTGGACAGGGTGACCCCTCTCCATAGAACCAGTCCGTTTCTGATTTACCCAACGTGTCAGTGTATCCAATGCACACATTAGTCTGGCACTCCGTCTACAATGGTGTTGCGGTAACTTGGGACCATCGTCTGACAGCAAACCACCGTAGCTAACCTCTGTAACATCCTAATTGGTGTCTCGGGTCATTCCGTTACCCCTGGACCACTCGGTCTACAATAGTGCGCCGCTGTAATGTCATAATCTGTGTCTCGGGTAATCGTGTTACCTTGAGCCACTCCTCAGCCTGCTCTTTGCTCTGCACGGCCAGGACCAGGGCATCTGCTCCCTGGTGCACTATCTTCAGCTCGTGTTTCTTCTTCTTGCCGTCCTTGGGGACGTGTGTGATGCTGCAGCCTGATAACACTAGCTCCATCTGGGGCGCCTGGTCTTTAGATGACTTGTAGCACTGGAGGAGGGAGGAGAGAGAGAGAGAGAGAGAGAGAGAGAGAGAGAGAGAGAGAGAGAGAGAGAGGTCAATGAACCAGTGGATCAAGTGTTTGTGTGCGTCTCCGGGTGCGCGTGGCTATTGACGTGTGAAGGTGACAGTGTGTCTCTCTGTGTCTGTGCGTGCCTCCGTACCAGCAGCTTGTTGTCCTTGATGACACAGAGCAGCTTGGTCCACTGGCCGAAGCGTTTCTTGCGCAGCAGGAAGGCACAGATGCGTGCGTCCTTGACGAGATCCATGGAGGCCTCCTCGCTAGGCCACTGGTGTCGCATCTTCTTCCCTCTACCCTTCCCGTCCTCCTCCTCCTCGTCATACGACTCATACGAACTGCTCATCTGGTCCGAATCGTAGTCTGAGAGATCGTTGAGGGATAATAAAATGTAAGATATTGACTGCAGGGGCGGGCGTAGGTGCATTGTGAGTGAACCTGTGTTCAGTCCTCACTTTAGCTTTTCAAGTGTGTTTTTCGTTGTGCGTGTGTGTTTGTGTGTATTCACATGGATGTGCGTTTGTGTTTTGTACACTTACTGGAGGTGATGTATTCTGGGGCTTTTCCAGGACTGAGGGGGACGGCCTCTTCATAGTAGCCCTCTGGGAGAGACGAGCTGGGGAGAGGAGGAGGCCCGTTGTCTGGAGGCTGGAGGAAACACAGGGAGAGAGAGGGATTGGTTAGAGAGGTATTGGTTACGATGCACGTGTGTGTTAGAGCGTGACAGGCAGGGCGCAAACACAGGAAGTAGCTACGTCGGAGGGTCCCTTTAGTGGAACTTCAAAGATTAAGTGTGACCCCCGTCTATATGGTGGCCATCTTATCTCTAGATTATCAATGAGACAACGGGAGGAAGGGATTCATTTAGTAATCAGCTGAGTTGACTCATGATTGGCTTTGTCACAGCACCATGGAGGCAATCAACAGGTCAATCATTTTCACTAAGATGTGATGCTTTTCCACTTAGGCAATAACACTGGGGAGGGGGTAGAGGGAGAGAGAGAGAAGATCAAGAGAGAGAGAAGGAGATCACGAGAGAGAGAGAGAGAGAGAGGAAAAAAGAAGAAGAGGGGAGTAGGATGGAAAATAACACTTCTTTGTTGTCTTCCCCACTGAGCTAGCTAGGGCGCGAGGAGAAACTAACTCACGCGCTGGGGTCTTTGCCTTCGGCTCTTAAAATAACATAATTGCGGCAATAAAAATCTAATCTCTCCAAGTGCATGGAAATAAATGTCTTCGTTGACATTTAATGCGGGGATTTGAGCATTCTCAGAGTTGGTCTTCACCCAGAGTGAGAGAGTACAGAGAGAGAGAGAGAGAGAGAGAGAGAGAGAGAGAGAGAGAGAGAGAGAGAGAGAGAGAGAGAGAGAGAGAGAGAACATAGAGAGAATGAGAACAGAGATAGAGAATGAGACAGTACAGAGAGAGAGAGAGAACAGAGAGATTATAGAGAGAGAGAACAGAGAGAGTATAGAGAGAACAGAGAGAGGGAGAGAGAGAGATAAGCAATTATGGCTGGTGACTCCAATAAAGCCCCAGCAACACCCCCCCCCCCACCCCTTGTTTTTCTCATGGAACGGTCCGCTCTAATTTCAGCAGCTGCCGTTTTCTCCACCGGTGGAGGGTTTTAAGGGGGAAAATCCACCAGCGTTGTGAAACGCTAGCAATATGGGCCGTTGATCGCGGCCACTCCCAAAAAGGCGCCAACCGACGTCACATCGATGTCCCCATCGTCATGGCAACATGGATATACGTGGCTAGTCACGGGGGGGGGGCATAAAACATGTTGGTGTTGTTGTTTTCTTACAGTGCAGAGCTATGTCAAAATGTATTTGTTACCGTGTAATCAGCAAAGCATTTAAACTGGACACGTGAGCTAACCCTATAGAGAGAGAGAGAGAAGGAAATCACATGACACACAGTAGTGTTAGGATGTGGGGCAATCCATCCAACAGGTCTGCGTTGACCATATTTATACAGATAGATAGGGGATTCTAAATGCAATGTCAATACGATGACTCTACACTACACTCATTAACCCAAAGGGAAATTGTAGAAGAACCAGCAGTGTTTATGCCATAGACACTGGCATGCTAGTTGCCATAGTTGTAGCTAGAAACTAGGGTAAAAGTGTCAAATAGGATTATTACCAATCATGCAGCCCGTCTCTAATAACACTCAGCCACCCTGTCTAGGCTCAGGCAAACCCCAGAGACAAACACTAACCACTAATGATAAACACAAATTGATCACAGTGTGCGTTTCAGCACCAAAATGCTTCCTCAGTCTTTCTGCCTATGTCTTTACACCCTCCCCTCTTCCTTCTACAGTATTTACGCCCTTTATCTATCCATCTACACTCCCTTTCTCTCCATGTATGTTTTTTTAAAAACCTACCTGACTTGCCGAGTTAAATAAAAGATTAAGAACAAATTCTTATTTACAACGACGGCCTACACCGGCCAAACCCGGACGACGCTTGGCCAATTGTGCACTCCCAATCACGGCCGTTTATGATATAGCCTGGATTCGAAACCAGGGTGTCTGTAGAGACACCTCTAGCACTGAGATGCATTGCCTTAGACCGCTGCGCCACTCTGGAGCCCCCCCGCCTCCTCCTAGTGTTATCTCCTAAGTGGAAGTATGTACTCCCTATCTTGTATCTACCCTCGCTCTCCCTCGCTCTCCATCTACCCTCTGCCTCCCTCGCTCTCCATCTACCCTCGCTCTCTATCTACCCTCGCTCTCCATCTACCTTCTCCCTCCCTCGCTCTCCATCTACCCTCCCCCTCCCTCTCTTCCCCTCCTTTACCCTCTCCTCCATTCCTCGATCTCTATCTACCCTCTCCCTCCCTCTCTCCCCATCTACCCTCCCTCCCATCTACCCTCTGCCTCCTCTACCCTCTGCCTCCCTCCCATCTACCCTCGCTCTCCATCTACCCTCGCTCTCCATCTACCCTCGCTCTCCATCTACCCTCGCTCTCCATCTACCCTCTCTCTCCATCTACCCTCTCTCTCCCTCGCTCTCCATCTACCCTCCCCCTCCCTCTCTTCCCCTCCTTTACCCTCTCCCTCCATTCCTCGATCTCTATCTACCCTCTCTCCCCCATCTACCCTCTCCCTCCCTCTCTCCCCATCTACCCTCTCCCTTCCTCTCTCCCCATCTACCCTCTCCCTCCCTCTCTCCCCATCTACCCTCTACCTTCTCCCTCCCTCCCTCGCTCTCCGTCTACCCTCTCCCTCCCTCCCTCACTCCCTCGCTCTCCGTCTACCCTCTCCCCGTCTATCCCCTCTCCGTCTACCCTCTCTCCATCTATCCTCTCCATCTATCCTCTCTCTCTCCATCTACCCTCTCTCCATCTACCCTCTCTCCATCTATCCTCTCTCTCTCCATCTACCCTCTCTCCGTCTACCCTCTCTCCATCTATCCTCTCTCTCTCCATCTACCCCCTCTCCATCTACCCTCTCTCCATCTACCCTCTCCCCATCTATCCCCTCTCCATCTACCCTCTCCCGTCTACCCCCTCTCCGTCTACCCTCGCTCTCCGTCTACCCCCTCTCCATCTACCCTCTCTCAATCTATCCTCTCTCAATCTATCCTCTCTCTCTCCATCTACCCTCTCGCTCTCCATCTACCCTCTCTCTCTCCATCTACCCTCTCTCTCTCCATCTACGTATACTCCCCCGCTCTCTGTCCATCTATCCTCCCTATATATTCCCTTTCCATCTAGAACTTTAACTCCAAGCAATGGCTCGACCCCAAAACCTCATCATATTTCCTCTGGGAAACAGTGCTTTGTGGTGAACTCATTTTCTGGCAAGGTCACTGGCCCACTAAACTCCACAGATGCTCCCCCCACCCCTCCTGACCCTCCCAGAAACTTCCCCACTGCACCAAAAGAGGAAGAGAGAAAGAAAGAAAGTTGAGTGAGTGAGTGGAAGACTTCAAAATCAAGAAAGAACATTTTTTCAGCCTTGACATTTGAACAATAAGCTCTGGTAAAATACATCCTCTTGGCATTTTACCTTAAAACACAAAAGCTGGAGGTTGTGTTTGTGTTCGTGTGGTGGACTGCTTGGACTGTTGATGTTGGAAGGCCGTAACCTCTCAGCAGTATCAGAATGTGCTCATTTCCTTCTTAGAGCATGTTAGCAACAATAGCAGCATTAATAACTCTCGAGACTTGAAAGTTTTAGATTTGCGTTTTCAAACGCAATTGAAATTACTTAAGATGGAGATTGGAGTTGTGACCCCATCACTCTACTATGAGAGGTATTCAGGGTCTGGTCAAGTGCATTGGACACACACACACACACACACACACAAGCATCCGCGCAATCACGCACACACACACCTACTTTTCGAACAGCCTGTTCGCATCCCAGAAATAATCTGGCTTGACGAATCACACGATCCGACTAACAGAATGCATTGTGGTCCAAGTGCATTCCAGCCTCTGATTGACCGTAAACAAACACCATCCGTAAACACCACAGAGGTGTCGGATCCAGATCGATGTCTACACGGCTAATTAGCCCTAATCATTAGCATCTTGTTCAGCTGATCCTTACGCTGTACGCATGCAGTTCCAAACAAACCCTGAAAGTTTTGAAATTGAACCAAGTTCTCCTATAGATGCATATGGCCTTGAACCCACCAATTCCGTTCCACATCCCAAAGCTATCTGCATAATACACTCCTATTGTGAATTCCCACCCATGTATCTTTTACATTAACAGATCTGTGCATGTGATGCCCTTAAACCCAGCAATTTCCCCAATTCCAGGGAGCAGCCCACGTGTAATTAGGGAGCAGCAGTGCGGGAGGCCTGACTGTCCTTGGTTTGGAGACAATGTGGGGGAGATTTTTGTCTTTCTAGCCTGGGCTTAGCTCTCCATACCGCAATCCATTCTCTGTCTGTCTGCGTAGGAGGGGTAGTCCGTGTTGTGTCAATGTTTTTGCTGTCGTGGGAGTTGTGGGAACACAGAGGGGACAGAAGCAGGCTAACTCGCAGTTTGTCTGAGAGAGAAAGACTTCCCAAGATGCTTTGGGGTTTCTATCCATTTAGGTTGAGGGCTTCTCCATACACTATATAATAAAAACTACGTAGACACCCCTTCAAATGAATGGTTTTGGCTATTTCAGCCACACCTGTTGCTGACAGGTGTATAAAATCGAGCACACAGCCATGCAATCTCCAAAGACAAACATTGATAGTAGAATGGCCTCAATGAAGAGCTGTGGCTTTCAATGTTGCACCATCATCGGAATCCACCTTTTCAATAAGTCAGTTCGTAAAATTCTTGCCCTGCTAGAGCTGCCCGGGTCAACTGTAAGCGCCGTTAGTCTAGGAGCAACAATGGCTCATGAAGTGGTAGGCCACACAAGCTCACAGAATGGGACCGCCGAGTGCTGAAGCATGTAATGCGTCAAAATCATCTATCCTTGGTTGTAACAGTCACTACGAGATCCAAACTGCCTCTGGAAGCTCACGTGTTCGTCGGGAGCTTCATGAAATAGATGTCCATGGCCGAGCAGCCACACACAAGTCTAAGATCAGCATGCGCAATGCCAAGCGTCGGCTAGAGCGGTGTAAAGCTTGCCGCCATTGGACTCTGGAGTAGTTGAAACGCGTTCCCCGGAAATGACGATTCACGCCATCTGGCAGTCCGACCGACGAATCTGGGTTTGGCGGATGCCAGAACGCTACCTGCCCGAATGCATAGTGCCAACTGTAAAGTTTGGTGGAGGATGAATAATGGTCTGGGGCCTTGTTTCATGGTTCAGACTAGGCCATTAATTCCAGTGAAGGGAAATCTTAACGCTACAGCATACAATGACATTCTAGATGATTCTTTACTTCCAACATTGTGTCAACAGTTTGGTCAAGGCCCTTTCCTGTTTCAGCCTTGACCAGGTCAATACAGAAATGGTTCAATCGAGATAGGTGTGGAAGAACTTGACTGCCCTGCACAGAGCCCTGACCTAAACTCCATCGAACACCTTGGGATGAATTGGAACACCGACTGCGAGCCAGGCCTAATCGCCCAACATCAGTGTCCGACCTCAATAATGCTGAATAAAATCAAGTCCCCGCAGCAATGTTCCAACATCTAGTGGAAACCCTTCCCAGGAGAGTGAAGGCTGTTAGAGCAGCAAAGGGGGGACCAACTCAATATTAATGTCCATGATTTTGGAATGAGATGTTTGACGAGCAGGTATCCACATACTTTTGGTCATGAAGTGAAATGAATATAAAAAAAAAAATCTTAAATTTTTGGAGTTAGAAATTACATATACCAATTAATTATTGAAGAATATAACATACATTTTAAAGAGACTCATGTCTATAATTCTCTTTTTTCTTGGTTTTAATTTAGTTATAGTAGTGTCAAAAGCTGGCCAACATACTTTGTATTAGCCCATGGTGAACAACAACACATGTTTTCTTCCATCTCATTCTCCATGACCCTGCCATTCCTATTCTAATATGGGTCCAGTCAAGTGCAGCCAACTTTAATCTGAGCTTTTCTGCTTACTAAATATGGAGGTCATATCTCTGCCAGCCCCTGCAGCAGTTGGGGTCATCAGTGCATCTAAACCAAACAAGAGGGGGGAGAATTACTGATAAGCATTGCGTGTGCATTCACATATGCACGCACACACACACACACACACACACACACACACACACACACACAGATCATGGAGCCGTGCTAAGGCAGCACTTCACGGCGTATCAAACTGACTTCTGGGCCTCTGAGCCTTTTGCCTGGCCTTAGTGAACTCGCATGCACTGTAGGAACAGAAGCAGTCTCTAGCACGCCTACCCCGCTCTCCATATGAAACTGCCCCTGACGGTTGAAGGATGGTGAATAGTCCATTGTGTCTGAGAGAAACTCAAACCGGACTTCTACAGATTAGTCACTAGAGCACTCATACCAGTCCAAGAGCTTCTTGAACACGCACACTCATGAAGACGCCCACATCCAGCTACTCTCACTCATGCACACACACACCATACCAGTGGTTGGTGTGGAAAAAGCACCCTCTGCTGGATCCAAAAACCCAGCACTCCTCCCTTTCAGAACAAGCATGGCCACTGAGCCATGTTCACTGATGCTAATCTACGTGTTACACCAAACTGTTTTTACACAACCTGCCCATATTAGTGGAACCTCAGCAAACCCTTGTACCAGTTCCCATTCCGAATTCTATTCTCTCCCTCACTCCCTCCTTCCCTCCCTCCCTCCCTCTTTTCCTGGGAATGGGAGTGGGGGATAAGTCTGTGTTTCTAGGCAGGTGTGCTCGTGCAGGCAGCCGGGGCGGATGTGCCAGTCTGAATGCCGAGAAGGGAAAAACCCAGCACAAGAGAAACAAGCATTGAGGGAGTGTGGAGCAGAGGAGTGATAGGAAACTTCCAGACCTCCACACCTCTTCCCCTCTTTCTGCCACCTCACAATGAGGTGTCAATATGGGCCAGAGGGAGGGGAGGGGTCTGGTGCAATGCACCCCCAAAAAATGTTGGGGGCACTGAGCAAAGTCTGCTGAGCGCAAACGTTGTGAAAAAGATGTGCAACGTTCAGCGGGTTTACTGTGACCACTGAGGCTGTACCTGCTTTAAGTTGACATTTTAACAGTGGCCAAGTATGCTACTGTGACTATTTGATAATAATGTGAGCCTACTAGAGTGGCCTACCATCAAAAACAATGGAGAAAATGCATCCAATAACATTTTAACATTGAAATAGCTGTTTTATCATTCAGCCTACAGTAGCAGCCAATGTGTGGTGTTCAACGTAGGACTACATTCCATGAGACTTTTGAAAAAACACGTGCAGGGCTTGACATTAACCTGTTTATCCCCTTGTCCTTCAGACATGGAGGTAACTGAAAATGTTGTGTTGTTTGATGCAAGAAACCACCTTACAAAATAAAATGCATTATTATTCCCATACCATTATTACAGCGAATCAGACAAATTATGCTACCCTCTGCCTATTGGCTACTTAGCTTATTCAAGACGGTCTCAAAATTCAAAACTGACCCTTTAAGACAAACTTTTCAAAGATGTCTAGAAATGTATGTTTTGTGCTCTTGTAGGAAGCAATCACTCCCCTATTGCTGACTACAAAGGATATGAACAAAATGTGCACAAGTAAATGTGCACACATGCAGCTCTTGCTTGAACTCAAAACAATCACATCTACTCACAACTGCTCATGCTGTGAACACAGTCCAGTTCAAAGTAAAATGGCAAGAATCCATATGGCAAAGGCCTATTTGCATATAGGCCTACTGCAGCTCTGATTGGTTATGCTGCACCAGTTTGTGTTGAGTACGGGCTGAGTCATGATTGTCAGTGCGATAGAATCCTACTACGATGCATTCTGCCGAAAACAAAATCTCTTGTATAGTTCATTTTGTTTCGGTATCTTAATTCGATCACAATTGCCACAGTAAAGGGAAATGTTGATAGTGTTAACAGAGAAAACTCTAGAACAGTGGTCACCAACCTTTTGAGTCAACATCACTTCCTGGGTCAAAAATACCCAAATCTACCACTCAGATTTTTTTTTAACATGACTTAAAAATATGTAAGCCTATGCAACATGAACCAATTAAAAACAGTACTGTAGCAATTAGGTTTGTGCAGTAAGCTACAGGCCCAATACATGATCACTGCATATAGGCTTTCCTTGAATTGCCCTGCCATTGCACTGTTGTTTGGGATTTAAAAAATATATCATATTTCAAACTTTGAGGTAGGCTATGTGATCACACCGGTAATAGAGCCGTTGTTGGATTACTTGTGAGGCACAGCTAAGTGAGCATACACTTTACAGGAGGCTGGTGGCACCTTAATTAGGGAGAATTGACTTGTGGTAATGGCTAGAGCGGTTTCCATGTGTTTGATGCCATTTCATTTGCTCTGATCCGGCCATTATTAATGAGCTCTTCTCCCCTCAGCAATTTACTTTTTATTTCACTGGGCTGATGGTGCCTGCATCTGATGGTCAGTCTCAGAGTAGGGAGAGAGCAGAAGATTGAGGGTCCGCCTCTCTACATCCGTCCGCTCTCCCTTTCCTCCACTGACACAAACCAAAAATGGACACCGTCTTCCAGCTGATGGCAAAATTTGATGGCAAAAAATGATTTCTGCCTCATGCACCAATTCATGCCGTTACTCCTATGAACATGAGAAAGTGAAATATTCCTCGATATTAAAAAAGACCCAAGCCACTAATAATAACAACAACGCAAGCCTGTAGATACACTGTCCTACTCATTCATTCCTGCTGCACCGCTTGTTGTAGCGCGGAGCGGAAATAGAAAGAACGCGCATTTTACGGATTATAAGTGTTGAATACAAAGTGTTGACAGTGCTGAGTAAGAACTTAAACATGAACTCACTCATGAAAACAGCAGCTCTTTGCTGTATTCGTTGACAGTCTCTCTCTAGTCATGGTTTTAAAATCTCACAGTATTAACTCTGATGTAGCTTTATTTTATGCCTGCTACGTTACTGCAGACACGGTAATCGGAGCCTCCGATTGGCCAACGGTAGACCTATAGTGCACTTGATTTGCTCTCCGGGCCTTCCAGGAAGGAAGAGTTTGTACCTTCAGACACATGAAATGGTTCAAAATGGCAACAGTTGATTCAGGTGTACCTACCGCCATCAGCCCAAGACAAATAAAAAAAGAAACAAGGCTTTATCATTGGGTTTTTTACAGATATATTTGGCGATCGACTAGGGAATGCCTTAGAGATTGACCAATCGATCGCGATCGACCTGTTGGTGACCACTGCTCTACAAAGTTGAGACGTTTAATCTTGTGCTTCTCTCCGTGGGCTGATATTTCTTCTGTGTGGCAGTCTCGGGGCTACTGCGCACCCACACAGCTTACAGGGAACATTGGTCAGGGGTAGAGCCTGGGATAGAGGGGCCGAGAAGGCCCCTGCTTTTGTTGGACAGCCCCCTGAGTGTCTTTTTGGGCTGGAATGGACTTTGCCTATTGTACTGGGAGAGAGCTGGCATAGTGAAACAGGCACACACACTCACATACTCATTCACTCCGAACACACATCCACACTCACATACCGAACAGACCCTCACTTACTTAGTCACACAGGAAGCTTGGTCCTTGCCAACTACCTACAGTCAGTCGTCATTCAGTTAGTTTAAGAGAGCGCTCTCATTCACCGAGTCAAATACGTATTCAGCTAGATCTTAATGCTTTGTTTTACTCCGTTTTAGAGGCAGTGTGAGTTTCTTTATATAGTCAGTTAGATCACATCATCGATGGGAATAGAGAGAGACTTGGCCCTATAAAAACGGTCTTTGAAAACGTTTTGGGGGGAAAAGGAGCGAAATTGGTTTTCCATTTGTGCTCCAGTTTTCAGGGAAACTTTTTCCAAACGAGTTCATACGCATAAAGGCCCGTGGAGGTTGGTGACTCTTCACGCCACGGTCCCATCACGTGATCTTTTAAAAGTGTCACTGCTCGTCATGAGATTTCCTTACCGTAATAAAAAAAACGTGATTAAAAATGGAGATTTATACCGCTTGTTGTGTCGTTTCCACAGAGATGTGGGAGCTGTTTCATCGTGGATTTGTTGTTCTGTGTCAACAGTAAATCATGTTTAATTGCCTTTGTCCATGACACAATACGATGGTGAGGTGACTGCATTTAACTGCGGTTAGACCAACCACCAAGTATGGGAAGTCCACTGAGAAACTAATGCCCAAGCAAGTGATGGCAGGGCCAATTTTGCCTAAGTTGGCCATCAATACCACAGTATATTGAAACGAACACCCCAAACCAAATCACAAGCAACTAACTAAATGGGTGAATTGATTCATTGGGAAGTGATTGATTCAGCTCCAGGCTCATACTGTGTACGCACATCAAGGCTTCATTTAGAATGGTGACATTGTTACATGCCAGGACTAAATGTGTCTCTCTTTTAGGTTAGAATTGGATTGACCAAATACAGAAGAATCGGGCTTATCCAACCACAACACAGCAATGGCCATTGTGACAGACTATTGGCTTTCAAGTGGTTGTTGTTAGCAATTCTTATCAGTAATGTTCTTTCTTTCCAACCCCCCACAAGGTTTTCAACAATTCAGACACTTGCAAAAAGAGACCCCTTTAAATAGTACTGAAGCCCAACTCAGTACACGGTAGGGATAGGAATGTGTGTATGTATAGAGTTCCACGTGTGGAAACGTTCTACAGTAGACTGACATGAAGGAAAGCACACAGAGAAGAAGAAAAATAATCAAGGAACTCACAAACACAGTGGGAGAGTGATTCCACTGTGTGAGTATTTTTGAGTGTGCATGTGTGTGTCTACACTAACTCGGACACAAAGCCCTCGGCCGAGACACATATTTATCTTTACAAGCGCTTGGGGAGGAAACGAGGAGGAGGAGCGAGTTGTCTCAGTCAGGAGTTGAGAGAGAGAGAGAGAGAGACAGAGAGAGACAGAGAGACAGAGAGACAGAGACAGACAGACAGACAGACAGACAGACAGATTAAACACAAATGGAGCTCGTCTGCCTCAGAGAGACAAATACAGCCAGGCGGAGTGGAGTGGATAACCGAGTGGACTGGAGAACGGAGTGTGTGGTTGTGTGTGTAAGAGGAAGATAGTGTATATGCTCTGATTGTAAACACAAAACTATGTGGACACCCCTTCAAATTTGTGGATTCGGCTATTTCAGACCCACCAATTGTTGATGGTGTATAAAATCGAGTACACAGTCATGCAATCTCCATAGACAAACATTGGCAGTAGAATGGCCTTACTGAAGAGCTCAGTGACTTTCAACGTAACACCGTCATTGGATGCCGCTTTTCTAACAAGTCAGTTCGGCAAATTTCTGCCCTGCTAGAGCTGCCCCGGTCAATTGTAAGTGCTGTTATTGTGAAGTGGAAACATCTAGGAGCAACAACAGCTCAGCCGCGAAGTGTAGTGATGAATTACGCTTCACCATCCGGCAGTTCGATGGACGAATCTGAGTTTGGTGGATGTCAGGAGAACGCTACCTGCCCGAATGCATAATGCCAACTGTAAAGTTTGGTGGATGAGGAATAATGGCATTCTAGACAACTCTGTGCTTCCAACTTTGTGGCAACAGTTTGGGGAAGGCCCTTTCCTATTTCAGCATGACAATGCCACTGGGCACAAAGTGAGGTCCATAAAGAAATGGTTTGTCGGGATCATTGTGGAATAACTTGACTGGCCTATACAGAGCCCTGACCTCAACCCCATCAAACATCTTTGGGATGAATTGGAACACCGACTGCGAGCCAGGCCCAATCGCCCAACACCAGTGCCAGACCTCACTAATGCTATTGTGGCTGAATGGAAGCAAGTCCCTGCAGCAATGTTCCAACATCTAGTGTAAAGCCTTCCCAGAAGAGTGGAGGCTTCAATAGCGGCAAAGGGGGAGACCAACTCCATATTAATGCCCATGATTTTGGAATGAGATGTTGGACGAGCAGCTGTCCACAGACTTTTGGTTGTGTATCTCTGTATGTCCACGTACAAATATGTGTATATCGGGCGTGTGTATGCGAACAAGAAAGAGAAATTGTGTGTGTATGAGTGGCTCTCTATGAAATTGTGTGTAGGGGGTGGCTGGGTTGATTTGGGGAGAGGAGGAGGTGAGGTGTGTGTGTGGGGGGGGGCTCGCCAACATCAACACAGATGGAATTCATTTGTCTCAGCAGCAGGCCTGGCTAGGCTTGCCCCTTACTCTCCTGCATCGAACTGGGATGGAGCAGCACCACTCTCAAACCCACACTCCATGCAATGTATCTGAGAGCAACTGAGGCTGGGCCATTCATCTGGCTCAAAGTAATGACATCAAATAGAGGCACATGTACACGCCTAACACCCTGTGTGATGGCTATCGGTAAGGGTCAAGGTGTAGACTGAAACCCTGCTGTTGAAACACCACAGGGAGCGTAGCTGAGAGACAAAAGGGAGAGCGAGAGATAGAGAGAGACAGAGAGAGATAGGATGGACTGTTCCCACGAGGTTTCAGTCAGTCTGTGTCAATCTGAACGCCTGGTGGCAATTATGACTGCCTAATCACGGCCAGCTGTGTGTGTGTGTGTGTGTGTGTGTGTGTGTGAAACATGGGCGTACAAGAGTAAAGAAACTCCCCCTTCATCCTCTGTCTGATACACAGATTTATGAGGTGAAGGTTGGATAGTGTTGCAGTGTATACCAAAACTGCTATACTTTTCCAATACAAGAACATTAAACATTTTGTTACTTGTAAGTACTTCTGTCAAATGTGTCTCGCGTCACATAGGCATTGTGAGGATCGAGTCTGTCTGGTCATTAGACTGAATCTTCTCAAGGGGGCTGTATAGCTGGCCAGGCTGCACTTGCGCAAGCCATTTTGAGCAGAAAGCAAAGGGAGAGAAAATGCAGACAGCATGGCTCCTTCAAAGGGAAACATCATCCCTTGTTGCCAACACTGGCTGCAGAAGCTAAACTATGGGAATACATGTATTAAAGAGCAGCCCACGAAACAACTAAGCAAAAGGTGTTACAAAGCAGAGCAGTGCAAGGGAGGGTTAGTTCCAAAACATTTCAAATAAAAAAAAATTACACATGACATTTGCATTGTAGCGTTGTCATTCTATGAAAATTTGAATTATGTTTGAGTGACAATGACATGAAAATATATTCAGCGTGACATTTGTGAGCATTATAATATGATTAGACAACTCAAAAGGCCAGTAGCCATTAGCCAGCCAGCAGCCCTGGGCGAAGCGTTGCACCCTGGGAAGTGAAATTGCACTCTGAGAATAGTACTATGATGTGTAAAATGTTTTTCTATGGCCTGTAGACTATCTGATCTAATGAGCTTCAAAGTGTGTTTTGTGTCATTTTGGAACTAAACTATTCATTTAATACATTCAATTATTTAGGTGTAATGAATTATATGTCTAATGAATGTCATTTGACACAATATTATGGCCATAGATTAGCAAATTAACACTGATATGTATCAAACTACATTTAAAAAAATATTTAGACATAATTGGTTTGGCATAAGAAAAATGTAAGGTATTCTGTTATTTAATATAGTGTTATTTTTTTTGCAAGAATTTGAATATAGAATATATTCTATTTGTTCTACCAGTTATCAACATTTTGTTCAATGTTAAAAAAAAAAGTAAAGCCCAGTGATTATTCTGTGTCTTCAGCTAATATGTTATTTCTTTTTTCCCTGGTATTGTTTCAGCATCATCAGAGTATCATTTTGGTATTGAGTACAATTTCAGTATCAAGTATTAATATACTAAACTGGGTATAAAACTCCAAAATCTGGTATCGTGACAACATTAGTTATAGGTACTTTTAAAATGACTCAAGAAGCCCTGCACTTAGTGAGAGTGCGTGAGTGTGCGTGTATACCCAGAGTACTGCCAGTGACTGAAGGTCAAAGAAGGGCCCGTTCTTTCAAAGATAATTCGATAAAAATCCAAATAACTTCACAGATCCTCATTGTAAAGGGTTGAAACACCGTTTCCCATGCTTGTTCAATGAACCATAAACAATGAATGAACATGCACCTGTGGAACGGTCGTTAAGACACTAACAGCTTACAGACGGTAGGCAATCAAGGTCACAGTTATGAAATCTTAGGACACTAAAGAGGCCTTTCGACTGACTTTGAAAAACAAAAGAAAGATGCCCAGGGTCGCTGCTCATCTGCGTGAACGTGCCTTAGGCATGCTGCAAGGAGGCATGAGGACTGCAGATGTGGCCAGGGCAATAAATTGCAATGTCCGTACTGTGAGACGCCTAAGACAGCGCTACAGGGAGACAGGACGGACAGCTGATCGCCCTCGCAGTGGCAGACCACGTGTAACAACACCTGCACAGGATCGGTACATCCGAACATCACACCTGCGGGACAGGTACAGGATGGCAACGACTTTCATTTTATTTTTTATTTAACCTTTATTTAACCAGGAAGGGCTCATTGAGATTTCAAATCTCTTTTTCAAGAGCGTCCTGGCCAAGATAGGCAGCACCAAGTCATTACAAAAATGAATTACAAAAACAACAACTGCCTGAGTTACACCAGGAACGCACAATCCCTCCATCAGTGCTCAAACTGTCCGCAATAGGATGAGAGAGGCTGGACTGAGGGCTTGTAGGCCTGTTGTAAGGCAGGTCCTCACCAGACATCACCGGCAACAACGTTGCCTATGGGCACAAACCCACCGTCGCTGGACTAGACAGGGCTGGGAAAAAAGTGCTCTTCACTGACGAGCCGCGGTTGTGTGTCACCAGGGGTGATGGTCGGATTTGCGGTTATCGTCGAAGGATTGAGCATTACACCGAGGCCTGTACTCTGGAGCGGGATTGATTTGGAGGTGGAGGGTCCGTCATGGTCTGGGGCGGTGTGTAACAGCATCATCGGACTGAGCTTGCAGCCATTGCAGGCAATCTCAACGCTATGCGTTACAGGGAAGACATCCTCCTCCCTCATGTGGTACCCTTCCTGCAGGCTCCTCCTGACATGACCCTCCAGCATGATAATGCCACCAGCCATACTGCTCGTTCTGTGCGTGACTTCTTGCAAGACAGGAGTGTCAGTGTTCTGCCATGGCCAGCAAAGAGCCCGGATCTCAATACCATTGAGCATGTCTGGGACCTGTTTGATCGGAGGGTGAGGGCTAGGGCCATTCCCCCCAAAAATGCCCGGGAACTTGCAGGTGCCTTGGTGGAAGAGTGTGGTAACATATCACAGCAAGAACTGGCAAATCTGGTGCAGTCCACGAGGAGAAGATGCACTGCAGTACTTAATGCAGCTGGTGGCCACACCAGATATTGACTTATTTTTGATTTTGAACCCCCCTTTGTTCAGGGCCATATTTCTGTTAGTCATATGTCTGTGGAACTTGTTCAGTTTATGTCTCAGTTGTTGAATCTTGCTATGTTCATACAAATATTTACACATGTTAAGTTTGCTGAAAATAAACGCAGTTGACAATGAGAGGATGCTTCTTTTTTTGCTGAGTTCATTTTATGTTTCCAATAAAAAAACGAAGAGATCTAAGTATCCAGATCCCTCTCTCACCCCTGCAGCCTCAAGAAACTCACTCAGTCTACAACCGACATTAACCTTTGACAATTTTTTCCTCAAGACTTTCATTTCCTGGAAGTAGGGCTCTGAGTTTTACCTGACACCCTGACCATGTGACCTGGTCAAGAAAACTCCTGTCCTGGAGTTAAGAGCCCTTAGCCTGGTTAAACCAGACTGGGACCTGTACTCACCAAGTGAAACAATGGTTTCACAGGTTTAACCAGGCTACAGGGCCGTACCCTTGTTTACTAATCTATCTACACTCGAGGTAAAGACAAGCACTAAGCACCCTCTATTCTACAGTCTGCGTGTTAATTAACAGGAGTGGGATAGGGTCGTGACACTGTGTTGACGAACAACCATTTCATTGATCCCTGCATTCCTGTCTGACTGAGGACAGTGTTAGACTGGAATCACAGAAGACTGGGGCTACTGTGTGGGAATGAGCAAGAGAAGGGAACTCTTAATGGGGTTGAGCTCATTCAAGGCCTCAGGTTTCAAAAATGTTTGCAGTGGTGAAGAAATCGTCACATGAACACCTCCAATATGCTGTCGCTCTCTTGAGCATACACACACACAGTACTCTCTCATACATTTTCCCTAACGCGCACGCACGCACACGCGCACACACACACACACACACGAGGAAGCCTGCTGGGTGGTTCAAAGTGAGGTTGATTTGGCTGGTTGGAATAAAATATCTGATTAACAGATATCCTGTAAGGGTCTCCTGACCCCTAATGATATTAGAGCCTGTGTGTGTGTGTGTGTGTGTGTGTGTGTGTGTGTGTGTGTGTGTGTGTGTGTACGCTGTGGGGAAAGGGTCAATAAAAAGTCAACTGCCCTGGCACAAATAACAATTCTTTAGCGACACCGGTCCTTGCCTCTATCAACAGTCTCTTTCTCTGCTAATCGCTAAGAGAACCTAACTAAATGCCACCCATGTGACCATCATAACTCTTCTGTAGTGACTGAGAGGGTCTGTGTTAGCATGTTAGAGGACCTTGCTAAAGGATGTTATTATGCTTATTCTAGAAATTTCAGGACTGCTGACCCGACACAATGCTATGCACTGAGTGTACAAAACATTAGGAACACTTGCTCTTCCCATGACATACTAGACTGACCAGGTGAATCCAGGTGAAAGCTACTATATGATCCCTCATTCATTGTCACCTGTTAAATCCACTGTTAATCAGTTTAGATGAAGGGGAGGAGACAGGATAAAGAAGGATTTTTAAGCTTTGAGACAATTGAGACATGGATTGTTTATGTGTGCCATTCAGAGGGTGAATGGACAAGACAAAATATGTAAATGCCCTTGAACGGGGTCAGGTAGTAGGTGCCAGGCGCACCGGTTTTGAGTGTGTCGAGAACTGCAAAGCTGCTGGATTCTTCACGCTCAACAGTTCCCCGTGTGTATCAAGAATGGTCCACCACCCAAAGAACATCCAGCCAACTTGACACAACTGTGGGAAGCACTGGAATCAACATGGGCCAGTATCCTTGTGGAACGCCTTCGAACACCATGTCAAGTACGTGCCGAGACAAATTGAGGCTGTTCTGAGGGGGAGGGGTACAATAATGGGAGTTGAGTCTCAATTCTTATTACATTTATTATTCCTCCCTCTCTCGTTAACATAGAGTATTGCCTACAGGGATGGAGAAGACAGAGTTACCAAGGGAGAGAGAGAGAGAGAGAGGAAGAGGGAGAGAACATTGGAGCGAGATTAAATGTTTGTGAACTGAAACCAAAGACGGTTGGAAAAAAAAACACCACAGCTACTTGGACAGTTTTCCAGAGGGCAGCATTGCAATATAATGAATGGTAATTTCAAAGGGAGAGGAAGAGAGAGAAATTGACTGTACGACCCCGTAACCCCTCCCTAACCCCCCTCCTCCTCTCTCAAAGTATTCCGGGAAGTGCAGCCAGGAGTTCCAGAGTCCAGACACACACTAGGGTCAGGAGAGGAGGACAGAGTTAGGATGGTTCTAATTACAAACTCTACTGTAAGGGAGTGTGTGTGTGTGTGTGTGTGTGTGTGTGTGTGTGTGTGTGTGTACTCGTTTTCCTACCTTATCATCAGGACCCCAATATCCTAACAATTCACTGAATGTCCTGAATTTGTTCAAATGCTATTTTGAGTTCTAGTGTTGGGTTAAGATTTTGAGGGATAGGGTTAGGTTAAGGTTTAGGGTTAGGGTTAAGGTTTAGGGTTAAGGTTTAGGTTAAGGTTTAGGGTTAAGATTTTGAGGGATAGGGTTAGGTTAAGGTTTAGGGTTAGGGTTAAGGTTTAGGGTTAAGATTTTGAGGGATAGGGTTAGGTTAAGGTTTAGGGTCAGGGAAAATAGGATTTGTTTTAATGGTCAAACATTTGTACTCCCCAAAAAGTCCTGAAATGTCAAGAAAATAAAGCTGTGCGGATGTGTGTGCGTTGTCTCACACACTCCTCACCACAGCTTTGTAGAACAGGGTGTGGGTCATTGTCATGGTGAAGGGGGTTGATGGGATAGCAAGGCACACCCGGATATGATCAGACGCATCCGCTCAGAGACAAATGACACACACACACACACACACATTCTGTTGCCACAGCACACACACACACATTCTGTTGCCACAGCACACACACACGCGCATTCTGTTGCCACAGCACACACACACACACATTCACATAAATTAAACCGTGCTTATGTGTTATTGATGAGTGTCAGGGGTTGGGAGGTGGTGAGAAAGCAGAAACATATCGATTTCAGAACTACCCTTCCTACTGATTTAGAAGAGACTATTAAAACACCCTGAAACACTCCACATGTTTACAACATCCTCCAATATGATTGGATGTGACATTCACGGGACAGAGTACTGCATGCGATCTGGCTTGAGCTCATGCAACATGTCTCAAATGTGTCAAGTTACTTGTGGTTGAAGAATGTGGAAGGAATTTCCTCTTGAATGACAATAAACATCATCAAGCGATCAATCAAGTTTATAGGCTGTGTTACGATCTGATCCAGTACAAATAACTACCATGCCCAGTCAGTAGACTACCATGCCCAGTCAGTAGACTACCATGCCCAGTCAGTGAAGGGTAAAGTGATGTAAAGATACCTGAAACCCCACCTCTTTCATGCCCAGGATCAGTAATCCTTCTCACCCCCCCCCTTAAAAGATTTAGATGCACTATTGTAAAGTGGCTGTTCCACTGGATGTCTTAAGGTGAACGCACCAATTTGTAAGTCGCTCTGGATAAGAGCGTCTGCTAAATGACTTAAATGTAAATGTAAATGTAAAGATGGTGATGTCAGAGGTTAGGGGTCAGAGGTGATGTGAGGTTGTCTTACCAGCCAGGGTTGTGGGATCTCTGGGAGGGGCATCTGAGGGGGGGCCGGGAGGCTGCTGTGGATCTCTGACTTGAACGAGGGCTCTGAGAGGAAGAGAGCGATAAAAATAGATTTTAGAGACAGTGGAAGACTGCAAAGTAAACACAAGGGACAATAATTGGAATTTGGTTTCATCCATGTTATGTTTCTAAAACAATAAGATGGATCAGATTTACATATAATATGGATTGAGGTGAACTGAATGGACTAAAGTTGTGTAATAGTTGATGGGCGGTGGTTGGGAGTCTGACCTTAACTGAACTGAGGTTGTGTAATGATTATGTGGTTGAAGTGGACAAAGGGTGTGTGAAGGTTGTGGTTCTGGCCTTTAGCGTTCGGTACCCTATGCAGAATGTTGGAAATGAGCAGACTGAGGTCGTGCGTAAAGGTTATGTGATGGTTGTAGGTCTGACCGTGAGGTTGTGTAAAGGTTGTGTTTAGATTCTGACCATTAGCGTTGAGGACCCTGTGGAGGATGTTGGAGATGAGCATCTTCTTCTCCCGGACCCCAGAACTCAGATACTCCCTGTCCAGCAGGTCCAGGAACAGACGCAGCTCACACACCAACTCCTCCATGGCTGCAGAAAGACACAGGACACAAAACGACAGAATGTTAGACAGCGCACACGCTCGCAAACACAACGCATCGTACTCATGGCCAGCAAAGGCGTAACGTAATAATGTGGTTATGACCAAGTCTATGTCAACACTCTCTGTAGGCTCGACCGTTTCAACAGCATTCAAAGACTCTTGGGAAACAAACGCAAGCTACCTGACGTATCCAAAGCAGAATGTAGACACCATGATTAAGAGTTGCCCAACCGAGGCTGGCACTGGCATTAGACCTGAGGAATCTTCCCTGCCATCAAAGTTCATTTGCAGCTCTGGGAACACATACATTCGCTAACCCTCTTCGCAGACAAACAATAGGCACAGCCCATATAAAAGGCATAGCTGGATGTTTAGGTGCCTGTGTGTGTCTCTCACTGGGAGGGAGAGAAGGGTATGGATCGCTTCACGTCGAGTTATTGGAGGTGATATGCGTGTTAGGCTCAGCACATCAGTACAGAACTCCTCTGTAGATAAAGAGAACACACCTCCCATCTTTCATGGTTCAGCCCTGTCAGTTCCAGCAGAGCGTGTAATAAACATGTAATAAACATGTAAACAGCGTGTAATAAACATGTCTCATTGCTGATGACGACATATGAACTCTAAATAGTGGACGTTCATTGACGGGCCCCCTAGAAGTTATGGTTGGTTAGCTAAGGATATAATCAGAGGTCCTATATGTGGTTTGTTCCGTAGAGAATTCCCAGGCCTCCCGCTATGACGGAAAAACACACACTCACGATGAAACTATCATTTAACCCCTGCAAAGACATAATTCCTCACAGACCATACTTGTGTGTTTTGAATGATTCCATTTTTTTTTTTTTTTAAATCAGTTCAGTTGAACTCTGAGGAGCAATACAATTTCTAGGGTGGTATATTTTGATAATGCATTGAGTAATGCATTATGTCATAGCAAATGGTAATGCACTTATCCGCATCCCCTCCACATGCGAAATCTGACTGACAGCTCGCGAAACAGTTTGGAATGTTCAGCACACAGCAGTAGAGTGATTTGAACACAGTCTCAATTGACGT
The DNA here is from genome assembly GCF_034236695.1 of Oncorhynchus nerka. Classification (NCBI taxonomy): domain Eukaryota; kingdom Metazoa; phylum Chordata; class Actinopteri; order Salmoniformes; family Salmonidae; genus Oncorhynchus; species Oncorhynchus nerka. The sequence continues at coordinate 36,166,514 of NC_088407.1, read as the reverse complement.
ATTGTTTTTGCCAGACACCTACGATGATATAACATCTAGTAGGCCCCATAAAAGCCCGAAGGACCCCCTTGACAGCTCTGTTAATGATAGTGATGTACAGTTTGGGGGATGGTGGCCTAAACCTTTGATCGGTGCGTCTGGCATTGAGATCGGTGCATACCGTTGTCTGCCAGAGACATTTACGAGGTTAGAACACACATCCATATTTTACTCTCACAGCTATGGAGAAGACTGGGAGTCTTTCTCTATAGCTGTACAAACAGCAGCTTTCACACATTCCTGTTGTAATCTTATTATCCTTTGAGAGAGGAGGGGGGAGAGAGAGACAGATACCCATTTCAGACAGAAAGTGTGGTATATTACCTGTAAAAAAAAAGAAATCTAAGGCAATGTTTATATGACCCCCTTTCAAACAGACCCTTATTTAGCACCTTCTTGCTGGTACACTGCAACAACAACAACAATCAAGTTCCTTCAAATTATTATGAAGGAACTGGTTCCACAGCCATGCTACCTTAACAAAAAATATATATATTTGGCCCAAACTTACCTCTAACTTGACAAAGCTTCTCATATGTTCATTCAACTATACATTATATTTGGGTAAAAACAGTGCTGTGCAAAAAAAGTGCTGTGCAACTGGTTACCATTGGTGAAAAAGTAGCCAATTGTCATACTTGATTAAAAGTAAAGATAACGTAATAGAAAATGACTCAAGTAAACATCACCCTGTAAAATAATACTCGAGTAACAGTCTAACAGTATTTGGTTTTATATATACTTATGTATCAAAAGTAAATGTATATATCATTTCACATTCTTTACATTAAAGCAAACCGGAGGACACGATTATATATTTTTATTTACGCATAGCCAGGGGCACACTCCAAACAAACAAAGCATTTGTGTTTAGTGAGTCCGTCAGATCAGACTCAGTAGGGATGATATCTTGATAAGTGTGTGAATTTGACAATTTTCCTGTCCTGTTAAGCTTTCGAAATGGAACGAGTACTTTTGGGTGTCAGAGAACATTTATGGAGTAAAGAAGTGCATTAATTTCATTAGAAATGTAGTGGAGTAACAGTAAAAGTTGTAAAACATATAAATAGTCACGTAAAGTACAGATACGCCAAAAAAAATGACTTAAGCAGTACCTTAAATTACACACACACACACACACACACACACACACCTTGCTTTGAACATACGTTTTCAACTTAGATATTTGACACACGTTGACATACATGATTACAGTGTGCATGTCCATTTATGCAGTCATTATTATTCAACATGACCTCACTTGAGATTTGAACTCAAAATCTCTTGGTTCATGGCAAACCTCTAGGTTAAATTATCATTTAAATCAGACTACTCTCTCATCATTGACTTGATTTACTTTTCTCAGTCATTTTATGGATTTCTGTATAGTTACCTAATGTTGGTGGGTCATACGGTTCTGCATATTAGTCTGTGTTTAATGTTACCCCTTAACTAAAATAGCTTTAGAGAGAGAACAAGGACTTTAGGCTGGGTTTCAATCCCTATTGTGTGTCATTCTGTTCCATTTGATTGTTTAGAAAGATTACATGGAATTTGGTTTCATCCATGTTTTGTCCCTTCTTGTGTTTACATGTATAAGGACTTGGTGACAACAGCTGATGTGAAAATAGCTTTTTAAAATTAAATTCTAGAGAGATGTGGGGCATAGCCAAGGACTAAACAAGTACAGTTGAAGTCGGAAGTTTACATACACTTTGTTGGCGTCATAAAAAAAATGTTTTTCAACCACTCCACAAACTTCTTGTTAACAAACTATAGTTTTGGCAAGTCAGTTAGGACATCTACTTCGTGCATGACGCAAGTCATTTTTACAATAATTGTTTACAGACAGATGATTTCACTTATTATTCACTGTATCACAATTCCAGTGGGTCAGAAGTTTACATACACTAAGTTTACTGTGCCTTTAAACAGCTTGGAAAATTCCAGAAAATGATGTCATGACTTTAAAAGCTTCTGATAGGCTAATTGACATCCTTTGAGTCAATTGGAGGCGTACCTGTGAATGTATTTCAAGGTCGACCTTCAAACTCAGTGCCTCTTTGCTTGACATCATGGGAAAATCAAACAAAAATCAGCCAAGACCTCAGAAAAAAAATTGTAGACCTCTACAAGTCTGGTTCATCCTTGGGAGCAATTTCCAAACGCCTGAAGGTACCACGTTCATCTGTACAAACAATAGTACGCAAGTATAAACACCATGGGACAACACAGCCATCATACCGCTCAGGAAGGAGACACGTTCTGTCTCCTAGAGATTAACGTACTTTGGTGTGAAAAGTGCAAATCAATCCCAGAACAACAGCAAAGGTCCTTGTGAAGATGCTGGAGGAAAGACGTACAATGTTATCTATATACACAGTAAAACGAGTCCTATAATCGACATAACCTGAAAGGCCGCTCAGCAAGGAAGAAGCCACTGCTCCAAAACCGCCATAGAAATGCCAGACTACGGTTTGCAACTGCACATGGGGACAAAGATCGTACTTTTTGGAGAAATGGCATCTGGTCTGATGAAACAAAAGTAGAACTGTTTGGCCATAATGACCATCGTTATGTTTGGAGGAAAAAGAGGGAGGCTTGCAAGCCGTAGAACACCATCCCAACCGTGAAGCACGGGGGTGGCAGCATCATGTTGTGGGGGTGCTTTACTGCAAGGGAGACTGGTGCACTTCACAAAATAGATGGCATCCTGAAGAAGAAGAATTATGTGGATATATTGAAGCAACATCTCAAGACATCAGTTTGTCGCAAATGGATCTTCCAAATGGACAATGACCCCAAGCATACTTCCAATGTTGTGGAAAAATGGCTTCAGGACAACAAAGTCAAGGTATTGGAGTGGCCATCACAAAGCCCTGACCTCAATTCTACAGAAAATGTGTGGGCAGAACTGAAAAGGCGTGTGCGAGCAAGGAGCACTACAAACCTGACTCAGTTACACCAGCTCTGTCAGGAGGAATGGGCCAAAATTCACCCAACTTATTGTGGGAAGCTTGTGGAAGGATGCCCGAAACGTTTGACCCAAGTTAAACAACTTAAAGGCAATGCTACCAAATACGAATTGAGTGTATGTAAACTTCTGACCCACTGGGTATATGATGAAAGAAATAAAAGCTGAAATAAAATCACTCTTTACTATTATTCTGACATTTCACATTCTTCAAATAAAGTGGTGATCCTAACTGACCTAAAACAGGGGATTTTTAGTAGGATTAAATGTCAGGAATTGTGAAAAACTGAGTTTAAATGTATTTGGCTAAGGTGTATGTAAACTTCTAACTTCAACTGTACCCTTCTTTTTTGTTGTTGCTTTGTGTGTGTGTGTGTGTGTGTGTGTGTGTGTCGATGTCTGACAGGTCCTTAAACACTACTCTGCCTTCTCCTGTCACTCTGATGATAGAGGCCCTAGGCAGTGTGTGTGTGTATGTGTGGCGCTGGTCCTGAGTTGAAAGGCTGTCACGTCCCCAGACTAAACACAGCAGAAGGGGTGGGTGTGCTACAGACACCATTTGTAAATGAGAGACAGACAGACACTGTCAAATACACACAACTACAAACTCAGGACAAGAACATAAACCAGATGTTTTTCCCTCTCACCTTAAATAGCCTGCATTTTCCATAACAAAATGTGTTACTATTCTATTAAGGCACACTCAAAATGTCATACAGGAACTAAATATAGCAATACATAACTACGCTGAGAGTATAAAGAACCAGGTATGGTAGTAGATGCCAGGAGCACTAGTTTGCGTAAAGAATTGCAACGCTGCTGGGGTTTTCACTCAACAGTTTCCCACGTGAATCAAGAATGGTCCACCACCCAAAGGACCTCCAGTCAACTTGACACTACTGTGGGGATCATTGGTGTCAACATGTGACAGCATCCCTGTGGAACAATTTTCAAAACCTTGTAGAGTCCATGCCCTGATGAATTGAGGCTGTGCTGTGGGCAAAACAGGTGCCACAACTCAATACTAGGAAGGTGTTCTTAATGTTTTTGTACGCACATTGTTTATTTTCCACCATTGTGTAGCCTAAGTGATGAGCAACCTACAAACACAACCCAAACTCACCCTTACAATACAGGAAAACCAGTTGGTGTATTTACACAAATTAGAGAGTATTGAGCCATCATATGATGCCCACATGTGTACTACAACTACTCGTCTAGACCATATATCATAAAGCCTATGTAATCTGACATCATGTCTGTTTGAAAAACTCGAGCCAGGCATCTAAGGGGGCTCTGGCGTTTTTTGGATCAAGCAGTAGCCTGCTCCACTTTGATGTCTGATGATAGATCCCACCCAGGCTCTGCGTGTTGACTGAGCCAATGGGCATAAGATACTGCAGACCTGAACCAATGACAGGCTGGTTAGTGGATGCACTGCGGACATGGACCGCCGGACACAGTTTGTGTGCAGCGCAGGTATGCTTGAGTTTACGATTCCATAGAATGTCAATGGTAATCAGCAAATGCAATATATTGAGTGTCATTGTAGAATATAGGGAACAACCACATAATCTGTTGCGTTGTGGGCAGAATGTTGCAGTTGGACGTTTGTGACGTTAATTGGGGTGGTTTATGGTCTGGCATCGCCATGGTCACCCTCCTCGCTTCAGTCGCCGCCACACAACAGGGCATCGCTCAACGCTGGTTGCACACAGCTCCTTATATCAACACACACACACACTACAGCTGGTTCTTCCAGCTGACCCTCCTACTGTGCCCCCCTCCTTCTGCCCTCGTCTCTGGATTGTTACTTTTCCCCCTTCCCTCCCTCTCTCCGTTGGGGTGAACTGAGTGCCTTACTCCAGGGTCTGAGTCGGCACATTTCCTCCAGTCGGCCTACGCCCACACTCAGAGAGAGGAAGCCCAGTGCGGGGGAAACACGCTACCTCCCCTGGGCCCCTGGAACTCTCTCCCTGGAGCCCCTGTTTGACCCAGAAAGGCTAACCTGGGACTCTTTTCGTAGATTACACAGCAAGTCAGATGGAAATGTGATGTGTAGAACATACATGATTCTCTGTCACTTAGAGTAGGGAATCGTGCCAGTTCTATACATCATATTTCTACCTTAATAATCCTCTAAACTCCGTGTAGACTAGAGCCGGCCTGCAGGCCACGATCACCCCAATCAAAAGGGTGAACATCATATCAAATCACGGTCATAGAAACGCAATGAAACTTTAATAAACCTGCAATAAAACACTCATGCTTCTGGGTCCTTTCCCCTGAGAACCCAACCCATGTACTGTAAGATGATGAGGTCAGTGGCTGCATTAGCTTATGATGAGAGACCAGCATTCGCTATCCTGGTCTGTAATTACCAGGGCTCTGTGTTCCACGGGGAATGCCAAGGGAACATCACAGTGGACTATATCATCTCTATCAGTTACGCAGGTGGTTTACAAGCAGATGTGCCAAATCACAAACATCTGAGTCGGACTGATCTGGACCTCAAAACCTACCCATCATCTGAGAGAAGGGAACCAGAGTCTGTAGTTCATAGAGAGAGGCAGTGGAGAGGGAGAGAGAGGGTAGGAAGGAATGGAGAGAGAGAGAGAGTAGGAAGGAATGGAGAGAGAGAGAGAGAGAGAGAGAGAGAGAGAGGGTAGGAAGGAATGGAGAGAGAGAGCGAGCGCGAGCGAGAGAGAGCGAGAGAGTGCAAGAGAGCGAGAGAGAGCGTGAGAGAAAGAGAGAGTGAAGCTCCTCCAGTATCTGTGTAAGGGGATAATTACAGAGCACTCGAAGTGAAAGCACACCACTGAGAGGGGATGGAGGGAAGAAAAAGAAAATAGGAGAGGATGGTGGTTAGAGGCACTGGATTTCGGGTTGGACTCATCTTTCTTGGAGGAATGGAAGGCCTGAGGAGACTTGGTGGTGCCCTCCGCATCCCATCCCAACCTGGACTTTAGTTGTGTCACCAGCCATTTGCATTCAACCAAGAAAGAAAGAAAGAAAGTCAAAAGAGGATAGCGTGGCTGATGTAGTCTATCAAGAATCCGAAGGAGGTTGATGAGATGAGCATTTGGGCTCCCATGCCATACCTCACGTTTGTGGTAAAGCTAGAGCCATCCATGTATTGGCCCAATGCCGAGTTATCTGCTGTGACGCTCAAAGGGAAACCGCTCCACTTTGATTGACAGTTCCTAACCAGACAGTATTTAAAAGCTTCTATTCCCATTAGACTCCACCCAGCACAGACCACAACCCCCTTTCCACCCTTTCTTCCATCAGTTACATTTTCAGTCATGTTGTTGATGGCGTTTTTCTCAAGAGCTACTCTTGCGCCCCTCCCAATCGGACCCCCCCCATTTGGCAATGCCAGTCCCCAACAAAACCCTCTCGCAGTGGTGTTTGTTCTATCTGGATCAAATGTATATCTTCACCCCAGACAGATAATCAAACTGGCTAGCAGGCTGAGGGCTAATCTGAAATGATCAACAACATCAGTTATTGCCCTGAGGATTATTACCAAGGAAAACAGGAGTGATTATTTATGATTGCTAATAGTGCATGCATTCGGAAAGTAAATCAGATGGCCCTGCAAAACCAATGTTACATCAAGCCTAATCTTGGTTTACGATTTATGTTTTCGTAGTCTGTCCACATGCAATTATATCATGTCAAAAGGCTTTGGATTTGTGTTGGATAAAGGCACAGTCAAACTATATGGTAGCCACACCATATGACAGTGGCAATGCATGACAGTTACACTGTATGACACAAGTCTTATATAAGTCTACATATGGCTCTTCATCACGATGGTTTTCCAATGTGCATAAGGCTATTGACAGGAATGGAGAGGCGGCCAAGGATCTCCAATTTGGGTTGGAATTAAACTCTGTGCCTGCATGCCAGTTCACTGACAGATTGACTTTGATGAGGGGGGATTATGAACTCATTTTTCTTCCTCTCTTCACCTCTTTGAATCGCGTTTTCCTGCCATTGAAAGGGGGGGGGATCCTGTTTATTTTTTTGACACAAGAAAGCCTTTAAAAATCCATCATCGTTGGGGTGCTGAGTGGGGTTCTAAAAGACAGGGGGACCCCGTTACGCTAAAACAGAACCAAATGGGCCAACGAGCGAAGGGGGCCAAACTGCTGACACCATGGCCACATCACAGGCACCCAACGCGGTGCCAATTAAAGCCACATCGTCTGAGGGTTTCCGACCGAGGGGAAACTACGATAATAAACACATTAACACTCCATTCATATTGCCCCCAAAATGGCACCACGTAAGAGTTTTAGAAACAGGGACAGAAAGAGAATTCTTTCCAACTGCCAAGTTTGCCTGCTGCTAGTACCCCCCCAATGGTGGATAGGCTGATCACAAGGCAAAACTTAAAAACACCCTCTCCATTTCCCAGCCCTTGAGCCAAAACACACTTCCCACATTCTCATGTGGCGTGTAGATGAGATTACAGCATTACTACACAATGGTTGTCTGTCGGTGACCCTACCAAATGTTAAGCTGCGATAAATTGCCTAGCTACCTGATACCACGCAGCTGCCAACCCGAAGATAGAGGAGGGTAGCAGTGGAGCCAGGTTTTGTTATTGTAGGGATATGGTCTCCTGCAGAGAAACAAGAGATATGGAGCCACTTGGTGTTGTCATACCACGTCTATGTTGTTGACCTCAGGGAAAATCCTACATTAACTCTAGGTTGACCGTAGGTATGTGGGCCTATGCAACAGATGAATTGTGTGACACCACCACAATCATTTGTGTAAGTAATATCATAGAAACATTGCTTAATTTGTGTAGAATAAACCTAATCTGAGGCCAAAATCTGATTTAGAGTAACATTGGAAAATTTTAAAAAGCGTTCCATGACTGTTATGATATATTATAATCTATAATTCCCTGTTTTAATTGATGGTACAGGCAACAAAAGTAATCCAATGAGCGCGTAAAACTCATGTACACTATACTGTAGCAGCTCCAAGTGCGCTCCCCTGGAAAGAGGCGGTCACTGGTCACTTCGTCCCGCGCCAGCTGCGCCCAGCGACGCACAATCCAGTGATTATCGTGCGGGACTGCCTGGACGCTGAGAGGGCTGCTATTCATCAGTGTTGCCCGGGGTCAGAAATGGGAGAGGGTGGGGAGGTCTCAGGTTGCAACTAGCTACACTCTAGTCGCGACGCATAATTCCATGGACAACAAAACCACGACCCTAATGACACTGTCAGGAGCCAGCGGTGGCCAGCAATCTTTCCAGGCTCCAGCTCGCAGCAACCTCTCGCTCTCTCTGTTATGAGAGTTACTATTATTACAGAATAATTCATTTAATGAGTTGTCATTATAGCAATGCTGCAATGACAATTTACAAGGCGGGTGATAATGATTAGCAACAATGCATTGTTTATTATTAGGATATAACGTTACAGTACTATACAATAATAGGCCTAATGCATCATCAGTGAATTATATGTCATTATATTTTCCCTTCCAGTAAGTGTGTTGGCTATTGAACTCGTTTCGTTTTAAAACCAGCAGCTCTCAAGGGGAGATAGTAAATAGATGTGTCAGACACATATCAATATTTACAGTGGCCAGCTGTTGAAGCCCTGAACCAAAAGCGCATGCTGACGTTGGAATACACTCACCCCTGGACGCAAACAAAATGGGATCGCGCCGCATGGTGGCTTCCCAACGCATCTAAATCCCAGCAAACAGAAGCAGGCGAGTGGCCGGCAGCTGTCGAATATCAATAAAATCCCTCTCTCCACGGTTCAGCGGCCAACGACGGAATCCTTGTCTGTTTCTTTGAGGATAGATTTGCCCCGCGATACCAGCTCTGAACAGTCTTTCACCACTGTGCGCTTTACGACCAACCGGCAACGTCTCCGTCACGAGTCTCCTTACAAACTTTTCTCCGGCTCTTTTCCCCTCTTTGCTTCCTTCCGTCCTCCTCCCTCTTACAAAACCTACTCAAACTGCCTGTGCCTGCATGGTCTGCTCAGCTCAGAAACGGATCTTGTTTGAATGCTCGCATCTGCCGTCTGTTACGGTGCTGACAGGCGGCCAATAATGAGAGGGCTAGTCGTGCCTTGCAAGCAAGCGCGCCGAGGGCAGACTGAACTTTTCGAATATCTCCCCCTCTCTATCTTTGCTGAAAGGTGAGACGCGACCCCTTTTCTCTCCGCCCAGCTCTCTCTCGGGCTCGTATTCCAGTGTGACGTTAACTAAGGAAAGCATATTTAAACACACCAGGCAGGCAGGGCTAGCCCAGTTCTGAGTTCTCCCCCTTTTCCTCAGCGGCAGATGGGTTATTGAACTCAGGCTGGCTCGCCCCTAGGGATGGGGGGGGGGGGGGGGGGGGATCGGCAGTTTATGGTAATAGTCGGTAATTAAGGACTGTCCGCGTCTCTCACTGCACCCATCACACGGTTGTGTCCAGAGGGGAGAGCAACAGCCAGCCAATGACAGATATGAGAGTGGGGCTCAAGTTGAAATACAGGGATACTGTGTAATACCTCACCAAACTCAGACTCAACAAAACAATGTCTGCTGTATTGCATAGTTTAGGTAGGCTGAAGCCTAGAAACGCTGGTTCAGAACTGAAGTTTTGCCATGTGTAAATTGACACATTGAAACTAAATCATATGTAATTAAGGCTTTTCTGGACTATAAACTAAACACTTGAGGGTGTGTGCCTAGCTATGCAAAAACAAACCCACCTAACCTTCACTTCTACTGTATGTTAGTAGATTAGAGGTTTGGGTTTGGTAAAAAAATGGTCAGAAAAGGACCACACACATTTTGGAGTAGGAGCTGATTTATTTGGGCAGGGCTGTCAAAACAAGGTGGTAAAATCCTCAAAAAGAAGGCCTGTGGATTTTATCTCACTCACATCTCACTTTTCTTTTCCAACAAACAGTCAAGCAAAAACAAAAACGCAGCAAGACACAGGTTGTCAATGATGTAGAGTATTTTTAAGGCCTCATTATGGTATGCAGGGTATTATGGTATGCAGTCCAAATGCACCTACCGTGGGTTAATTGCAATACTGGGAGGAGTGCTTCTTGAGTTGAGCGCAGACTTTAGGTAGTGTGAAATAAAACCACAAATGTTGCTTCAGGGGAGGAAGCTGAGCTTTAGGGTGGTGAAGGAATTAACTGGTTGCACTGATTATAGTGTTAAAGATGTGGTGCAATGAATGGGCCAATTGGAGGTGTGTGTGTGTGTGTGTGTGTGTGTGTGTTAGAAAGGATATGAGCTATAGTGTGACCATGCAAGGTGTGAACCTTCAACCTTGTTTGACTGCACACCCTCAAGTGTTGGTGGAATAATAGTGAAGACATCAAAAATATGAAATAACACATATGGAATCATGTAGTAACCAAAAAAGTGTTAAACAAATCCAAATATAATTGAGATTTTTCAAAGCAGCCAACCTTTTGCCTTGACAGATTTGCCCACTCTTGGCATTCTCTCAACCAGCTTCATGAGGTAGTCACCTGGAATGCATTTCAATTAACAGGTGTGCCTTGTTAAAAGTTCATTTGTGGAATTATTTTCCTTCTTAATGCATTTGAGCCAAATCAGTTGTGTTGTGACAAGTTAGAGGTGGTATACAGAAGTTAGCCCTACTTGGTAAAAGACCAAGTCCATATTATGGCAAGAACAGCTCAAATTAGTAAAGAGGAACAACAGTCCGTCATTACGTTAAGATGTGAAGGTCAGTCAATCCGGAACATTTCAAGAACTTTGAAAGTTTCTTCAAGTGCAGTCGCAAAAACCATCAAGCGCTATGATGAAACTGGCTCTCATGAGGACCACCACAAGAAAGGAAGACCCAGAGTTCCCTCTGCTGCAGAGGATAAGTTCATTAGAGTTACCAGCCTCAGAAATTGCAGCTCAAATAAATGCTTCAGAGTTCAAGTAACAGAAACATTTCAACATCAACTGTTCAGTGGAGTCTTCGTGAAATCAAGCTTTCAAGGTCGAATTGCTGCAAAGAAACCACTACTAAAAGGACAACAACAATAAGAAGAGACTTGATTTGGCAAAGAAACACGAGCAATGGACATTTTTAGATTTTTGGTTCCAACCGCCGTGTCTTTGTAAGGCACAGAGTAGGTGAACGGATGATCTCTGCATGTGTGGTTCCCACCGTGAAGCATGGAGGAGGTGGTGTGATGGTGCTTTGCTGGTGACACTGTCTGTGGTTTATTTAGAATTCAAGGCACACTTAACCAGCATGGCTACCACAGCATTCTGCAGTGATACGCCATCCCATCTGGTTTGTGCTTAGTGGGACTATCATTTGTTTTTCAATAGGACAATGACCCAACACACCTCCAGACTATGTAAGGGCTATTTGATCAAGAAGGATAGTGATGTAGTGCTGCATCAGATGACCTGGCCTCCACAATCACCCGACCTCACCTCAATTGAGATGGCTTGGGATGAGTTGGCCTGCAGAATGAAGGAAAAGCAGCCATTAAGTGCTCAGAATATGTGAGAAATCTTTCAAGACTGTTGGAAAAGCATTACAGGTGAAGCTGGTTGAGAGAATGCCAAGTGTGTGCAAAGCTGTCATCAAGGCAAAGGGTGGCTACTTTGAAGAAACTAAAATATATTTTGATTTGTTTAACACTTATGTTACTAAACTCAGCAAAAAAATAAACGTCCCTTTTTCAGGACCCTGTCCTTCAAAGATAATTAGCTAAAAATCCTAATACCTTCACAGATCTTCATTGGAAAAGGGTTGAAACACAGTTTCCCATGCTTAATTAATGAACATGCACCTGTGGAATGGTCGTTAAGACACTAACAGCTTACAGACGGTAGGCAATTAAGGTCATAGTTATGAAAACTTAGGACACTAAAGAGGCCGTTCTACTGACTCTGAAAAACACCAAAATAATGATGCCCAGGGTCCCTGCTCATCCGCTTGAACATGCTTAAGGCATGCTGCAAGCAGGCATGAGGACTGCAGATGTGGCCAGGGCAATAAATTGCCATGTCCGTACCGTGAGATGCCGAAGACAGCACTACAGGGAGACAGGACGGACAGCTGATGGTCCTCGCAGTGACGGACCACGTGTAACACCTGCACAGGATCGATACATCCAAATATCATACCTGCAGGACAGGTACAGGATGGCAATAACAACTGCCCGAGTTACACCAGGAACGCACAATCCGCAATAGGCTGAGCGAGGCTGGACTGAGGGCTTGTAGGCATGTTGTAAGGCAGGTCCTACCGGCAACAACATTACCTATGGGCACAAACCCACCGTCGCTGGACTAGACAGGACTGGCAAAAAGTGCTCTTCACTGACGAGTCGTGATTTTGTCTCACCAGGGGTGATGGTCGGATTTGCTTTTATTGTCGAAGGAATAAGCGTTACACCGAGGCCTGTACTCTGGAACGGGATCGATTTGGAGGTGGAGGGTCCGTCATGGTCTGGGGCGGTGTGTCACTGCACCATCGGATTGAGCTTGTTGTCATTGCAGGTAATCTCAACGCTGTGCATTACAGGGAAGATATCCTCCTCCCTCATGTAGTACCCTTCCTGCAGGCTCCTCCTGGCATGACCTTCCAGCATGACAATGCCAGCAGCCATACTGCTCATTCTGTGCATGATTTCCTGCAAGACAGGAATGTCAGTGTTCTGCCATGGCCAGTGAAGAGCCCGGACCTCAATCACATTGAGCATGTCTGGGACCTGTTTGATCGGAGGGTGAGGGCTAGGTCCATTCCCCCCAGAAATGTCTGGGAACTTGCAGGTGGAAGAGTGGGGTAACATATCACAGCAAGAACTGGCAAATCTGGTGCAGTCCATGAGGAGGACATGCACTGCAGTACTTAATGCAGCTGGTGACCACACCAGATATTGACTGTTACTTTTGATTTTGACCCCCCCATTGTTCAGGGACACATTCTATTTCTGTTAGTCACATGTCTGTGGAACTTGTTCAGTTTATGTCTCAGTTGTTGAATCTTGTTATGTTCATACAAATATTTACACATGTTAAGTTTGCTGAAAATAAATGTTCTATTTTTGCTGAGTTTACACGATTCCATGTGTTATTTCATAGTTTTGATGTCTTCACTATTACTCTACAATGTAGAAAATAGTAAAAATAAAGAAAAACCCTTGAATGAGTAGGTGTGTCCAATCTTTTGACTGGTACTGTACGTTGACACAGGTTATCACTCAACCAACCAAGTACAGTGTATACAAATAGTGTTGGATCTGTGACATCCACTTGTATAGATCATATCGTCACGAACGCTGCAGAGCTTTGCTCCAAAGCAATATCAGTTCCCATTGGCTGTAGTACTAGTGACCGTAACATTGAGGCAATGACAAGGAAAGCCAAAAGTACCAAAGGCAGTTATACCTACAATTATTTATGAGAGATCATACGAAATGTTCTCTCAGAACTCTTTTGTTGAAGTTGTAAAACATGTATGTTGATCTGATGTTTATATGGAGGTGAATCCAGGAGGCAGCAGTTGGGAGTATTTGTACAAATATTATTGCCAATTGTTGACACGCATGCGCCTCTTAATAAGAAACGAACTGTGAGAACTGTTAGAGCCCCCTGGATCGATGATGAATTGAAAAATGGTATGGTTCAAATAAATTATGCAAAAAGGGTGGCAAACAAGTCAGGCTGCTCAACTGATTGGTTGACATACTGTACATGTAGACATTTTGTGACAAATTTTTTTTTATTTTTTTAACAATAATTTCAATGACTATTTCACTGGGGAAGTGGACATACAGAAGTGAAATGACAACATTGAACAATGAATCATCATATTTGTGCATTGAATATCTAATCATGAAAGAGAAGGATTGCCGTTTTGAATTTGGCCAAGTTTGTGTGGAAGAGGTGGAAAAACGGTTGTTATCCATCAATAATGATAAGCCACAGTAGAATTGCAACAAAGTGAATATGCTGCCGAGGTTACTGTATTTGTTCCAATCTCTGTCCATAGAAATCCCACTTAAACAGTTAAGGGATAAACGGATATCAAGGTTTATCTGGAACAGTAAGAGACCAATAATTAGATATACTGTACAACATTACAATTACCAAAAAAACTGTGGGGGTATGGCCTTACCAAACCTAAATTATTATTTTGTGTCAGCCCAGTTGAGACTTCTGGTGTGTTGGTGAAATTCAGAGTACGAATCCAAATGGAAAGGCATCGAGACTACTTGGACAGAAATACCCATACAGTCAGTTTTGGGAAATAAGGACATGATAAAATAAATATACAATAGACAAAATCAGTGGATTAATTTCCCTCTTAAGACATGATTTTAGGCTAGTTAAGCAAATTCATTTAGACAGAGGTGTCAAACTGCCGAGTTGGCCCGCATATTACCCCAGCTTCATCCCTGCATCTCAGGACAGCAGGTTTAAACAATGGACGCAGAAAGGCATCACATAATTTTGTACAATTATAAAGAATGGGAACCTGGAGAACTTCCAGGACCTAAGTAAAAAACATGGCTTGGATAAACAAGATTTTTACAGATACCTACAAGTTCGACACTACTTTTTTAAGGCAGATAAAAGTGATTGACCCTTGAGCACCTTAAAAATTTATCCAAGTATTCACTAACGCATACAACTTGGGGAGTAACAAAAAAACGATTTCAAATCATTACTTGGGTATTCTATCAAATAAACATTCTACAAACTATATTTATACAGAAATTGGAGGAGGAACTTAACATTGAAATAAATGATGAAACATAGTTGAACATATTAGAGACTCAACTAAGCTCCACCAACTCAAGGTCTTGGAGAGAATTCTGTTGGAAGAATGTTATACGCTTCTTCATAACACCTAAACTGAAATCAAAACAGACCGACTCCCAACAGCCTTGTTGGAGAGAACACCCTTCGTTGGGCTATCAAGGGTGGATCACTCTCATATCTCTTGGTCCTGCGCCGCAATCGAAACTTACTGGGAAAAATAAGATCGAACATTGGAAAAATAATGGAATTTGACATAGAACAAACGTAAATGTATTTGGGTGAAATACCTGATACTTTTCTCTATTGGTGTAAATTAACTGTTGAAGGTCCTACTGGCAGCCAGTACAAAGGCTGTCACTAGGAAATGGCTACAAAAAGACCCCTCCCTCCCAACCCCCCTCCCAGGAGTAACATTGGAGTTATCATGGTCAAGTCATGTTGACAAAGTTTTTGTGAAGATAGGGAGAGAGGTATGTCTGTTATAAGAAAATTAAAAATCTGTTGTTTTTTTACACAAAGATCAACTGTACTAGTTGTTCAGGTGTGGATCTTGTCCCATCTTGATTACTGCCCGGTAATACGGTCAGGTGCAGCAAAGAAAAACCTAACGCTACAGCAGGCTACAGTAACGCTACAGCAGGCTACAGTAACGCTACAGCAGGCGACAGTAACGCTACAGCAGGCTACAGTAACGTTACAGTAACGCTACAGTAGGCTACAGCAGGCTACAGTAACGCTACAGCAGGCTACAGTAACGCTACAGCAGGCTACAGCAGGCTACAGTAACGCTACAGCAGGCTACAGTAACGCTACAGCAGGCTACAGTAATACTACAGCAGGCTACAGTAACGCTACAGTAACGCTACAGCAGGCTACAGTAACGCTACAGCAGGCTACAGTAACGCTACAGCAGGCTACAGTAACGCTACAGCAGGCTACAGTAACGCTACAGTAGGCTACAGCAGGCTACAGTAACGCTACAGCAGGCTACAGTAACGCTACAGCAGGCTACAGTAACGCTACAGCAGGCTACAGTAACGTTACAGCAGGCTACAGTAACACTACAGCAGGCTACAGTAACGCTACAGTAACGCTACAGCAGGCTACAGTAACGTTACAGCAGGCTACAGTAACACTACAGCAGGCTACAGTAACGCTACAGTAACGCTACAGCAGGCTACAGTAACGCTACAGCAGGCTACAGTAACGCTACAGCAGGCTACAGCAGGCTACAGTAACGCTACAGCAGGCTACAGTAACGCTACAGCAGGCTACAGTAACGCTACAGCAGGCTACAGTAACGCTACAGCAGGCTCATAACATGCAGCACGCCTTGCCCTTACCTTCACACACAGAACTAACACCAACGACATGCATGATAGTCCTTCATTGTTGAAGGTTCAGGACAAATTGACTACTTCTCTTCTAGTCTTTTATTAAAAAGAAACATTTGTGCGTTGAAAACGCCTAACCACTTGTATAATGATTTGCATACGCTTCAAACAGACATACAGTGCCTTCGGAAAGTATTCAGACCATTTCACTTTCCCCACATTTTATTACGTTACAGCCTTATTCTAAAATGGATTAAATTAAATATTTTCCTCAATAACCCATAATGACAAAGCGAAAACAGTTTTTTTTAGGAGAAAAATATATATAAATATAATGTATATTTTTATAATGTAATGTCCTTGTCTATAACTGTTCTGTACTTTGTCATGTATTTGTATGTTTTCTGTGGACCCCAGGAAGAGTAGCTGCTGCATGTGCGGTAGGTAGCTAAATGGGCATCCTAATAAACTAAACTAAACATGTATGTACACACATGCTGAGATTGTATCTCTTGCGTCAACTCTTTCTTGGCTGATCTGGGCTTTTGTGAAAGTCAGCGTTGACGTCAGTGCTTGGCCGCATGACTGAGATCTAATCTAATAGAGATACACACCACTGCTGCATGCACTGTAGCCATGAAACTGTCATGTCACTGACATTCAAATATATTAGTCCCCTATCTCATAACACAGGGTGCTGCTCCATCTCTTTATATCACACTATATCATCCTCTCCGTAGAATCAAGATAATCGACTTAAACCTTAATTCATGAAAATAATTCCTCTTTGGCTTGTCCCATGGACAATTATGTGTATGTTTGTGCGCGTGTGTGTTGGTGGGTTCGAGTTGTGTGGGCTACATAGCCAATCGGGCAGAGTCACATGTCTCAAAACACATGCTAGGCTCTACGCAAAACAGCCGTGACACAAGTAACCTTCTCTCCCCCAGATTGCCTTATTGAATTAAGCACACAGAGCTGGGGGTTGTAGCACAACGCTGGCCTTGTCCCGAGTCAGTAGCACTGTTGAGAGACTGGACGTCAATGGTCTATAGAATGGTAGGAAACCAGATATTCTGGGTCACACCAACCCTCACAAACAGTCTATCATCCTGCAATATAATGCCATGACACTGAGGGAAAAGGGGAAAGAAGAGAGATTAAGAGAAATAGAGTGAAGGAGAGAAAAATAGAGGGAAAGTAGGAGAAAGAGTGAACAATAGAGAGGGAGAGAAAGAGAATGTGAAATTGAGTAAAGAAAGAATGTGGGGGGAGAGAACAAGTGTGGATGAGAGCGACAGGAGGAGAGAAATACAAAAATTAAGAGCGAGAGAGAGGGTGTTTGTCTCAGAGGTGGGTCAGCCTGCGGTGATGAAACTGGGCTGTGGGCCCGGTTGATAGAGGTCAGGACAGGCGTGCCGTCAGCCCCAGCAGTGCGCTCTGGGATAGCCAACTCCCCCAAAGCTGAGCCTCTCCAGCTGTGTCAATGGGCTAACGGGTCAGAGATGTGGACAAAGACCTGGAGGCGTCAACTGAAGCAAATGCACTGAGGACGACAGTGTGTGTGTGTGTGTGTGTTTGTGTGGAAAGAGCAGTCAGGACCCAGCCCATGTTGACTTTGTGTGTTAACCCCTAGCCTTAGAAAGGGAACGCTCCTATGGTATTCCAGGCACGCCTGTCAAAACAGCAGTCAACCTGCCGACCTCTCGGTGCACGACCCACCCTCTCGCTCCCTGAACCGGTCACAAGAGGTTGGAGACCAGTGCCTCAGAAGGGAGTCGGGAAAGAGGGGGTTTACAGGCTGAGGAGTGGTGGCTAATGGGGGGGGTTAGGCCTCTTGGTAGGGGCGGCGTTAAACAAACACTCCTCTAATGAAGCGTTTAGGCCCCCTGGAGGTGCTGGAGTGATTGCTTCCCTACACAGGCTCCAGTTACACACAGGAGGGGGGGCATCTGAGAGCAGTAAAGGTTGGCCACTGTGCTAATCCACCCAACATGGCAACCCACATTTACTTTATTACGTCAGATTCAGAGTCAGCGCGGAACGTTCTATTGCCTTGAACAGGCGTTATGAAATAGAGTCCCGGGGGTCCTTTTGAAGTTGTTGGCTTTGATTGTGTGGAATTTGTTTTATCAGAGGAAGAGTGGTATCTCTAGTCCACAGCAGTGGTGGGAAAAGTACTCAATTGTCATACTTGAGTAAAAGTAAAGATACCTTAATAGAAAAGTAAAAGTTAAATACTACTTGAGTAAAAGTCTAAAAGCATTTGGTTTTAAATATACTAAAGTATCAAAAAGTAAAAGTATAAACCACTTCAAATTCCTTATATTAAGCAAACCAAATGGCACAAAAATGTTTTTATTTTTATTGACGGATAGCCAGGGGCACACTCCAACACTCAGACATAATTTACAAACAAAGCATTTGTGTTTTGTGATTTGATTTGTTTTAGTGAGTCCACCAGATCAGAGGCGGTAGGGATGGCCTTCTTGATAAGTGTGTGAATTCGACCATTCTCCTGTCAAAATGTAACGAGTACTTTTGGGTGTCAGGGAAACTGTATAGAGTAAAAAGTACATTATTTTATTTAGCAATGTAGTGAAGTAAAAGTTAGCAAAAAAATAGAAATACCCACCCCAAAAAAACTTAAGTAGTACTTTAAAGTATTTTTACACCACTGGTCCACAGGGAGTGTAAAACTCTAAAAACAGTCATCTCTCTTTCCTGGGTCAAACTCAAGGCCACAGATGATCAAAAACACAGGGCAAGAACTCAATTTCATTAACTTCCTTTTTGGCCCAACTAATCTTATGTAATCCGGAGGGCACTACAGTAGTAGTAAAACCTATGTTGGCAAAGGTTTAGGGGAGATAGCGTTCTCACAACAAATACTGTACGGTACCAAGGTGTTCTTTTTCACATCCAACATAGTCATCTTTTCAACAATACAACCCGTAATGTGGGATAAGGATTTGTAGGAATTCCTCCGGATTCCAAACCATCTGCTAGTTGGCTGCATCACAATAGCTGGCACTGTAATACTAGTCAGGATCAAAGCAGGAGTTGGTTCCCCCCCCGACTAAACCCTGGAGCAGAGCAGACCAGGAGAGGAATCAGTCTGTGTTCATCTTGGGGTCTGGGCCTATGCCTGTTCCCCATATGGGCCTGACTGACTGATTGACTGAGAGGGGGGTGGCTTGGGGGGTAGACAGGATTAGAAATTAGGAGAGACCGTCAATCTACATAATGTACCACCACGTGCTGCAACAGTTTGTGTTATGCGAACGGATCCCTTGTGATGTCAGGAGATCTGTCCAATCAAGAAAGTGATGTCCGTTGCCCATATTGAAATGCTTTTGTTTTTTTAAAGCAATAAACAAACAGAGTAATGTTTGATCCATAATTTCCGTGTGACATTTTGCCTATAGGCTGGGGGGACAGCGGCTGGATTGAGATGCGTGTGTGTTTGTACATGTGTGTGCGGGCCTGAGTGTGTATGTGTGTGTGTGTGTGTGCAATCCAATGATATGTACCCCCATCTCCGTTCGTTTGTCCGTACAGCCACACTGTACAGAGGATTCACATCGAGTTAATACAGTATGACCAACAGGCTCCAATGAAACCCTTTTTACAGTTGTAAACGCTCAGAAATGCATGGAAAGAAGAAAATAAATCTCCTCAAAAGCCCGATGGAATCAGGTCATGCTGATTGTGACAGGTTAGTAGGTCTGTTCATTTACGAGAAGTGATTCTCGGTCCCTATGTCACACACACACATGCATACACACACTGTGCAGATGAGCCCATAGCGTCACATTCCATGCCAGGAAGTGTGTGTATGACAGTGACATCAAGCCAATATAAACGTATTGGAATAGCGCGTCAGCAGCTAGACTACAGCAAACCATAATGTGGCTTCAGGTCTGGAAGAAGCATCATCGCAGGCAATAGCCCCTTTAAGGCCTGTCTCTATTACCGGAGTGGAGGTATACTGTACTTCCTTTGATTGAAAAAGGGAGTGGTATTGCATCATTTGACACCTCCAGATCTGCTATGCCTAGCTCAGAGTACAACAACATACAGTGCCTTCGGAAACTTTTCAGACCCCTGGACTTTTTACACATTTTGTTATGTCACAGCTTTATTCTAAAACGGATGAAATAAAAACAATTCCTCATCAACCTACACACAATACCCCATAATGACAAATCAAAAACAGGTTCAAATTTCTTTTATATATATATATATATATATATATATATATTTTTTTTTTTTTACAAAATACCTTATTTAAATAAGTATTCAGACCCTTTACTATGAGACTTGAAATTGAGCTCAGATGCATGCTGTTTCCATTGATCATCCTTGAGATGAGTCCACCGGTGGTAAATTCAATTGATTGGGCATGATTTGGAAAGGCACACACCTGTCTATATAAAAGGTCCCACAGTTGACAGTGCATGTCAGAGCAAAAACCAAGCCATGAGGTCGAAGGAATTGTCCGTAGAGCTCCGACACAGGATTGTGTCGAGGCACAGATCTGGGGAAGTGTACCAACACATTTCTGCAGCATTGAAGGTCCCCAAGAACACAGTGGCCTCAATTATTCTTATATAGAAGAAGTTTGGAACCACCAAGACTCTTCCTAGAGCTGGCCACCCGGACAAACTGAGCAATCTGGGGAGAAGGGTCTTGGTCCTCTGTGGAGATGGGAGATCCTTCCAGAATGACAACCATCTCTGCAGCACTCCACCAATCAGGTCTTTATGATAGAGTGGCCAGACAGAAGGCACATCAGCCCACTTGGAGTTTGACAAAAGACACCTAAAGACTCTCAGGCCATGAGAAACAAGATTCTCTGGTCTGATGTAACCAAGATTTAACTATTTGGCCTGAATGCCAAGAGTCACATCTGGAGGAAGCCTGGCACCATCCCTACGGTGAAGCATGGTGGTGGCAGCATCATGCTGTGGGGATGTTTTTCAGTGGCAGGGACTGGGAGACTAGTCAGGATCGAGGGAAAGATGAACTGAGTAAAGTACAGAGAGAATCTTGATGAAAACCTGCTCCAGAGTGCTCAGGACCTCAGACTGGGGTGAAGGTTCAACTTCCAACAGGACCAGGACCCTTAGCACACAGCCAAGACAACGAAGGAGTGGCTTTGGGACAAGTCTCTGAATGTCCTTGAAGGGCCCAGCCAAAGCCCGGACTTGAACCCGATCGAACATCTCTGGAGAGACCTGAAAATAGCTGTGCAGTGACACTCCCCATCCAACCTGACAGAGCTTGAGAGGAACTGCAGATAAAAATGGGAGAAACTCCCCAAATACAGGCGTGCCAAGCTTGTAGCATCATACCCAAGAAGACTCAATGCTGTAATCGCTGCCAAAGGTGCTTTAACAAAGTACTGAGTAAAGGGTCTGAATACTTAGGTAAATGTGATAAGTTTTTATTTTTAATAAATGAGCTAAAACGTCTACAAACCTGTTTGTGCATTGTCATTATGGGATATCGTGTATACCACCACTCCCTAGTGGCGCAGCGGTCGAAGGTAATGCATTTCAGTGCAAGAGGTGTCACTACAGTCCCTGGTTTGTGCACTGCGTATGTTTGTGCATGAACCCCCTACAACTATTGTACATATTCGACAATAACCAGCCTCAACGTTCCAAACTAGACAAATTGGCCCAACGAAAAGGAAGTAGTCAAATACATGACATCTCTCTCTTTTCCATCCATTACCATGGTACATTTCACTCACACGTCACGGGCAGACCCAGAGACAGCCATAAGCGGGGCATTCGATCAATCTAGCCCATGTGTATTGGAACCATACGGATGTAGCAGTGACATTAAATAAAACATCAGAGAAGTATTTGACAGAAACCCCAGAGCGACAGAGAGGTTAAGATGTCTTTGCAACAACAGACTCAAACACACACCACAGCTGGTCTTGAGGGGGAGAGACTAACTTTTTAACCAGTTTAGATTCAAACCAGAATGTAAAAGAAAAGCTGGGGGAAAAACACTAGCAAGCATTTTACATGCCTTTTAAAATAATATTTGTCAAATGAAACAGCATGAGAGAGATTGAGTGAAATATAGACGTTTGAATTGCAGCAGTGAAAACCCAGAGTGCTAGCCTATTAGTGGCTTATATCCCATCTGATAGAGCATGTTCTACTGTCGGCCTGAATGTTTGTTTGTGTTTTCAGCTCAAGCGGAAAGAGAACATAGTCGTTTATCTCAACTGTGGTCTGTTTAGTTGTGTTTACCTTTGAGAGTGAAGAGAATTTGTGCTACAGAGTCAAACCTTGGAGGTTTAAGCTACTCTATTAAAAAATATTTAAAAATAAAAGGGTTCCAAAAGGGTTCTTCGGCTGTCCAAATTGGAGAATCCCTTTTGGTTCCAGGAAGAACCCTTTTGGTTCCACATAGAACCCTTTTTTTGTGTTTTCAGCTCAAGCGGAAAGAGAAAATAGTCGTTTATCTCAACTGTGGTCTGTTTAGCTGTGTAGAACCCTCTGTGGAAAGGGTCCTACATGAAACCCAGAAGGGTTCTACTTGGAACCAAAAGGGTTCTTTAAAAAGGGTTATCCTAGGGTTAAAGGGTTCTCTAAAGGGTTCTCTCTCTCCCATCACTCTCTTTTCCCTCCAATACCATGGTAAATTTCACTCACACGTCACGAGCGGGGCATGCGATCAATCTAGCCCATGTGTATTGGAACCATACGGATGTAGCAGTGATATTAAATAAAACATCAGAGGAACCATTTCTAGATAGAAAAAAAGGTGCTAAGAGTGTACCTTCCATGTCTTCTATTTATAGAGTGCAAAGTTCAGAGGGAATCCCATACATAACATGCCCTATCCTCTATTTGCTATCCACTAGTTGGTAGGCTGTGAGAGTCATGGAATTTTGGATGATGGTTATATTGTTTGAATAGCATTTGTTGTTTTTCTTTTCGCACATTTTCTCCTGCCCTCCACTCCTGACTGGTTGCTGCAGGAAGGGGGGCGTTGTAGCAGAGGAGGTTGCCTAGACAACACCTTGATTGTTTGAAGAGTCCATGTAACTGCAGAAACTGACTCAACCGCGCGAATTGCCGGCCGACCCAGTCTTCAGACAGCAGTTCGTTGCACACACACACACACACATTTCTTTCTTAAAAACGCTCATGACGGTTATTTTATGTTCATGACGACCTTCATCCATAATTGTCGGTTACACAATTATACGGTAATTGTGCCAGCCCTACTAGTTGGACAACATATTACGGTCACGCACGCAGACATACAAGCACATCCTAAATCTTTTCCTATTCACAGACAGGAAGTTTCTTCTGAAAGGGTGAAGAGCTCATCAGATTATTTGGAGGAAAAAAATCACCTAATACCCTTTAAGCTCTTAATGATACATTAGAAATGCAGTCTCTTTTCTCCCTCTCTTTACTCTGTCAATTTGTTTCTCGTTCTCCTCTTTCAGCAACGTCCCGTCTCTGTCGCTCTCCCTTTTCTCTCTCTAAATGCAGAAGTCGTAGAAGCCTTTCCAAATGTAAATGACTGGGATTGAAATAGCTTCCTCCTCTGCACTGTTTTACACATATCCCTAAGCCCTTTGGATACCACTGTCCTCCCTCTCCTCCAACTCAACCAACTACACTCCAGGCCTCAGCTGGTGTTGCCATTGTGCCCGGTCAGGCCCTAATGTCCGTAACCAATTGGATCGAGTGGACAGGCAGACAGACTGGTCTAGGGCGACTATAGTCCGGTAGTTAAACAATAATCAAGCCTCTCCGCCTGTCACTCTCTGCCCGTCCCTCCACCCCTCCTTAGATTTACCATCTGACTCAGATGGAGGCCTTGCCATTGCATGGTCTCAGTGGGGAGCCAGTTAATTTGTTAGGGGGCTTTTTTCCTAGGATTTAAATAATGCATCTGTTCCTGTCTGTGGGGGGTGGTTGGGGGGAGGGTGTGTGTGTGTGTGTGAGCACACGTGTTTGTGTGTGTGAGGGGGCAGTCCATTAAGGCCCCAATCTGAGCTCATTAAAGATGAATGAGCCATAGGGAGGGGAGAAAGACAGGCGGAGATATATGGACTAAGGTCCATGGAAGACGTGGCAGAGTATTTGCGTTTGCAGCAGCTGCTCTGCCTGGGGTCCAAACATATTAAAGCACTTACATTACATATAAAACAGTACATCATATAACATTATTACACCACTACATATCTACAATACAACATGTTTAACACCACAATATCACAATGTGTGCATACGCATGTGTCTGTACCTTTGTGTGAGCCCCTTCACAGTCCCCATTGTTCCATCAGGTGTATTTTTACCAGTTAAAAAAAAATCTGATTCTACTGCTTACATCGGTTACCTGATGTGGAATAGAATTCTATGTAGTCATGGCTCTATGTAGTATTGTGCACCTCCCATAGTCTGGACTTGGGGACTGTGAAGAGACCTTTGGTGGCTTGTGGGGTATGCATGAATATCCGAAAAACAGACAGCTCGATACATTCAGCTTGTCAACACCGCTTACAAAAACAAGTAGCGATGAAGTCAAACTCTTCCACTTTGAGCCATGAGAGATTGACATGCATGTCATTACATGTTAGCTCTCCATGAGCCTTCTCCCCCTCTTTGTGGCACCTGACCACACAACTGAACAACCGTCTAGGTGTGACAAAACTAGGGCCTGTAGGACCTGCTTTATTGATAGAGTTGTTAAGAAGGCAGAGTAGCACTTTATTATGGACAGACTTCTCATCTTAGCTACTGTTGTATCAATATGTTTTGACAATGACAGTTCAAGGTTACTCCAAGCAGTTTAGTCACCGCAACTTGCTCAATTTCCACATTATTCATTACGAGATATAGTTGAGGTTTAGTGAATGATTTGTCCCAAATACAATGCTTTTAGTTAAAAAAATATTTAGAACTCCTTGCTACCCATTCCGAAACCAACTGCAGCTCTTTGTTAAGTGTTGCAGTCATTTCAGTTGCTGTAGTAGCTGACGTGTATAGTGTTGAGTCATCCGCACACATAGACACACTGCTTTACTCAAAGCCAGTGGCATGTCATTAGTAAAGATTGAAAAAAGTAACGTGTCTAAAACAGCTACCCTGGGGAATTCCTGATTCTACCTGGATTGTGTTTGAGAGGCCCTTCATTAAAGACCACCATCTGGGTTCTGTTAGACAAGTAACTCTTTATCCACATTATAGCATCGGGTGTAAAGCCATAACACGTGTGTTTTTCCAGCAGCAGACTATGATCGATCAGGTCAAAATCTGCACTGAAGTCTAACAAGACAGCCCCCACAATAATGGAATCATCAATTTCTCTCAGCCAATCATCAGTCATGTGTGTAAGTGCTGTGCGTGTTGAGTGTCCTTCCCTATAAGCGTGCTGAAGGTCTTTTGTCAATTTGTTTACTGGTCAGATCCGGTATCAGGCTCTTGAAAGAAGGAGGGGTAAAAGGGAGGGAGAGAGGGAGAGAAAGGTAGAGGAGAGAGCCCAGGTTAGGCCGTTGGGGGACGACAAAGACTCATGCCTAGCATTGCTTGTTTATGATGTAATATTTGGGTGAAGAGAGAGACTTTCCAGTCAAGCGGTTATGACCTCAATTGTGTGGGTAGCGATTGTTATCCAATACGGTCCCACATCTGTGGATGACCTAGAAGTAGAGCGGTAACAGGAGAAAGTGGACAGAGGGAGTGAGGCCACTACCCATATTTACAACCTCTTTGTTTGTTACACCCAAGAGGTGGTTCCTTAGACCCTCGAGAGTAACAAGGAACTAAATGCTCACTAAATCTACTGACAACACCAGGCCGGACGATGGGGTTGCTCTCCACAACACACACACGCGCACAAACATGTGCACGTGCACACACACATTAATGCTGTCAACCTCTTGACCCTCTGATGCAGAAATTGATACATTTCATGACCCTGTAATGGTTATTGCAAATGTTGTGAGAATGTACGATCGCTGAGGGAGGCCATGGATAAACTTAGCTAGTTAACCAAGTTAGTTAAAGCCTTGCGTTGCTGGCTAACCAAGTCTCGATAGCTAGCCGTGTGATGCTAGCTTCCACCGGAGACTGAGGAGTAGAAAATAAAATTATACTCAAAACAAAAATTGTCAGCACTCAACACTATCAACAGGAGCCGAGGTCCTACATTCGGCAGTGTTAACCTCACGGTTTGCCTAAAAACAGTTCAGCAGAAAGACAGGGATTTAGTTGTGCTAAATCTTCAGGAGCGTTAGTCATCTCTTCCGCAAGGAAGAGAGGTGAGAACGACCAGAGGGGCGAGTGGCGCCTTATAAGGAGGGGAGGGCTCACCTCATTTGCCACCAGACCAGTCTGTCTCCACCAGACGTAGTGTGATTGCGTCTTCAAGTTAGTGATCCGCTGAACTAGCGAATCCCATAAGAGAGACTGAGTGGTAAAACTATAAAAAGGCAGACAATAGCAGACAATAGCAGGTCATCTAAAGAAGCAGTTAAACCAAGGCACTGAAGTTGATGGACGATTATGCACCCTTAACTAACACTTATAAGATACCATGTCTCTTTGCACAGGATATGCTACAGTGAAGCTGATTAATGGTTATAACCTCCAAAGTAGCAGCCCTTAATCAGCTGTGCGTGCGTGTGTACATCATTGTAAACTGGAGGGTCAGTCGGTGGGTTTTAAAGAGCTTGTTTTAAATTTCCTCTAGGCTCCCTGAGGATAGGTCTCTTTTACGAGCCCCTCACACACACACACACACATCCTGCCTTTAGGAGGGGGAAATTGGCCTAGTTCCTTGGTTTTGAGTAACATTAGCAATATGTGGTATCTACACCTGCATTGCTTGCTGTTTGGGGTTTTAGGCTGGGTTTCTGTACAGCACTTTGAGATATCAGCTGATGTACGAAGGGCTATATAAATACATTTGATTTGATTTAGATTTGATTTGATATATGGACACCGTTGTTGTAGACATTAGTTTGAGATCTTTGGTGCCCTAACCTAACTCAAAACAATCATATCCATTACTACTGTAAACACAATTCCTATTTTGCCAATTATTTTTAATCATGGCTATAACACAGCTAGTCATAAGGTGGTTTATGACAACAATAACCATTTCACATTGCATCAACACATTGTGTGTGACTAGATTATGTTGTTTGGTGTGGCTGAGGTTAAAGTTCATATTTTGCCCATTGTTTTGGGTCCGGGGTAAATTAATGAAATAGAGTAAGCCACAGGGGAGTTTACGACAACACTTATCATCGATATTACATCTATAAAGTCTTTGTGACTTTACGCTGTTGTTGTGTTGGCTTAGTTTAAAAGGCTATTTTGTCAGTAATAAAACCAGAAGCATCCCACTGGGAGACTGAGCTTTAAGGCATGGGGCTTTTGAACTACAGTACCAGTCAAAAGTTTGGACACAAATACTCATTTAAGGGGTTTTCTACATTGTCTACATTGTAGAATAAGTGAAGACATCAAAACTAAGAAATAACACATATGGAATCATGTAGTAACCAAAACAATTGTTAAACAGATCAATCTATATTTTATATTTGAGATTCTTCAAAGTAGCCACCCTTTGCCTAGACAGCTTTGCACACTCTTGGCATTCTCTCAACCAGCTTCACCTGGAATGCTTTTCCAACAGTCTTGAAGGAGTTCCCACATATGCTGAGCACTTGTTGGCTGCTTTTCGTTCACTCTGCGGTCCAACTCATCCCAAACCATCTCAATTGGGTTGCGGTCGGGTGATTGTGGAGGCCAGGTCTTCTGATGCAGCAATCCATTACTCACCTTCTCTGTCAAATAGCCCTTACATGACTTTCGCGAAGCGGATCCTGTGTTCTGCCTTTCAACCAGGACAACGGAATGGATCCCAGCCGGCGACCCAAGAAAACGACTTCGTAAAAGAGGGAAACGAAGCGGTCTTCTGGTCAGACTCCGGAGACGGGCACATCGTGCACCACTCCCCAGTATACTTCTCGCCAATGTCCAGTCTCTTGACAACAAGGTTGATGAAATCCGAGCAAGGGTAGCATTCCAGAGGGACATCAGACACTAACGTTCTTTGCTTCATGGAAACATGGCTCACTGGAGAGTCGCTATTGGAGTCGGTGCAGCCAGCTGGTTTCTCCACGCATCGCGCCGACAGAAACAAACATCTTTCTGGTAAGAAGAGGGGCGGGGGCGTATGCCTTATGGCTAACGAGACGTGGTGTGGTCACAAAAACATACAGGAACTCAAGTCCTTCTGTTCACCTGATTTAGAATTCCTCACAATCAAATGTCGACCGCATTATCTACCAAGGGAATTCTCTTCGATTATAATCACAGCCGTATATATTCCCCCCCAAGCAGACACATCGATGGCTCTGAACAAACTTTATTTGACTCTTTGCAAACTGGAATCCATATACATCCTGAGGCTGCATTCATTGTAGCTGGGGATTTTAACAAGGCTAATCTGAAAACAAGACTCCCTAAATTGTATCAGCATATCGATTGCGCAACCAGGGCTGGCAAAACCTTGGATCATTGCTATTCTAACTTCCGCGATGCATATAAGGCCCTGCCCCACCCTCCTTTCGGAAAAGCTGACCACGACTCCATTTTGTTGATCCCTGCCTACAGACAGAAACTAAAACAAGAAGCTCCCACGCTGAGGTCTGTCCAACGCTGGTCCGACCAATCTGATTCCACACTCCAAGACTGCTTCCATCACGTGGACTGGGATATGTTTCGTATTGCGTCAGACAACAACATTGACGAATACGCTGATTCGGTGTGCGAGTTCATTAGAACGTGCGTTGAAGATGTCGTTCCCATAGCAACGATTAAAACATTCCCAAACCAGAAACCGTGGATTGATGGCAGCATTCGCGTGAAACTGAAAGCGCGAACCACTGCTTTTAAATCAGGGCAAGGTGACCGGAAACATGACCGAATACAAACAGTGTAGCTATTCCAAACAAGCTAAGCGTCAGACAAACAAGCTAAGCGTCAGTATAGAGACAAAGTAGAATCTCAATTCAACGGCTCAGACACAAGAGGTATGTGGCAGGGTCTACAGTCAATCACAGATTACAAAAAGAAAACCAGCCCCGTCACGGACCAGGATGTCTTGCTCCCAGGCAGACTAAACTTTTTTGCCCGCTTTGAGGACAATACAGTGCCACTGACACGGCCTGCAACCAAAACATGCGGCCTCTCCTTCACTGCAGCTGAGGTGAGTAAAACATTTAAACGTGTTAACCCTCGCAAGGCTGCAGGCCCAGACGGCATCCCCAGCCACGCCCTCAGAGCATGCGCAGACCAGCTGGCTGGTGTGTTTATGGACATATTCAACCAATCCCTATCACAGTCTGCTGTTCCCACATGCTTCAAGAGGGCCACCATTGTTCCTGTTCCCAAGAAAGCTAAGGTAACGGAGCTAAACGACTACCGCCCGTAGCACTCACTTCCGTCATCATGAAGTGCTTTGAGAGACTAGTCAAGGACCATATCACCTCCACCCTACCTGACACCCTAGACCCACTCCAATTTGCTTACCACCCAAATAGGTCCACAGACGATGCAATCTCAACCACACTGCACACTGCCCTAACCCATCTGGACAAGAGGAATACCTATGTGAGAATGCTGTTCATCGACTACAGCTCGGCATTTAACACCATAGTACCCTCCAAGCTCGTCATCAAGCTCGAGACCCTGGGTCTCGACCCCGCCCTGTGCAACTGGGTACTGGACTTCCTGACGGGCCGCCCCCAGGTGGTGAGGGTAGGCAACAACATCTCCACCCCGCTGATCCTCAACACTGGGGCCCCACAAGGGTGCGTTCTGAGCCCTCTCCTGTACTCCCTGTTCACCCACGACTGCGTGGCCACGCACGCCTCCAACTCAATCATCAAGTTTGCGGACGACACAACAGTGGTAGGCTTGATTACCAACAACGACGAGACGGCCTACAGGGAGGAGGTGAGGGCCCTCGGAGTGTGGTGTCAGGAAAATAACCTCACACTCAACGTCAACAAAACTAAGGAGATGATTGTGGACTTCAGGAAACAGCAGAGGGAACACCCCCCTATCCACATCGATGGAACAGTAGTGGAGAGGGTAGCAAGTTTTAAGTTCCTCGGCATACACATCACAGACAAACTGAATTGGTCCACCCACACAGACAGCATCGTGAAGAAGGCGCAGCAGCGCCTCTTCAACCTCAGGAGGCTGAAGAAATTCGGCTTGTCACCAAAAGCACTCACAAACTTCTACAGATGCACAATCGAGAGCATCCTGGCGGGCTGTATCACCGCCTGGTACGGCAACTGCTCCGCCCACAACCGTAAGGCTCTCCAGAGGGTAGTGAGGTCTGCACAACGCATCACCGGGGGCAAACTACCTGCCCTCTAGGACACCTACACCACCCGATGTTACAGGAAGGCCATAAAGATCATCAAGGACAACAACCACCCGAGCCACTGCCTGTTCACCCCGCTATCATCCAGAAGGCGTGGTCAGTACAGGTGCATCAATGCTGGGACCGAGAGACTGAAAAACAGCTTCTATTTCAAGGCCATCAGACTGTTAATCAGCCACCACTAACATTGAGTGGCTGCTGCCAACACACTGACTCAACTCCAGCCACTTTAATAATGGGAATTGATGGGAAATGTAAAATATATCACTAGCCACTTTAAACAATGCTACCTAATATAATGTTTACATACCCTACATTATTCATCTCATATGTATACGTATATACTGTACTCTATATCATCTACTGCATCTTTATGTAATACATGTATCACTAGCCACTTTAACTATGCCACTTTGTTTACATACTCATCTCATATGTATATACTGTACTCAATACCATGTACTGTATCTTGCCTATGCCACTCTGTACCATCACTCATTCATATATCTTTATGTACATATTCTTTATCCCCCTACACTTGTGTGTATAAGACAGTAGTTTTGGAATTGTTAGTTAGATTACTTGTTGGTTATTACTGCATTGTCGGAACTAGAAGCACAAGCATTTCGCTACACTCGCATTAACATCTGCTAACCATGTGTATGTGACAAATAAAATTTGATTTGATTTGATTTTACACAGCCTGGAGGTGTGTTTTGGGTCAGTGTCCTGTTGAAAAACCAACCAGATGGGATGGCGTATCGCTGCAGAATGCTGTGGTAGCCATGCTGGTTAAGTGTGCCTTGAATTTGAAATAAATCACCGACAGTATCACAAGCAAAGCACCCCTCACACTTCCTCCTCCATGCTTCATGGTGGGAACCACACATGCAGAGATAATCCGTTCACCTACTCTGTATCTCACAAAGACACAGCGTTTGGAACCAAAAATCGTACATTTAGATTCATCAGACTAAAGGCCAGATTTCCACCGGTCTAATGTCCATTGCTCGTGTTTCTTGGCCCAAGCAAGTCTCTTCTTCTTATTGGTGTCCTTTACCAATGTTTTCTTTGCAGCAATTCGACCATGAAGGCCTGATTCCCACAGTCTCCTCTGAACATTTGATGTTGAGATGTGTCTTACTTGAACTCTGTGAAGCTTTTATTTGGGCTGCAATCTGAGGTGCAGTTAACTCTAATGAACTTATCCTCTACAGCAGAGGTAACTCTGGATTTTCCTTTCCTGTGGTGGTCCTCATGAGAGCCAGTTTCATCATAGCTCTTGATGGTTTTTGCGACTGCACTTGAAGAAACTGTTCCAATTGACTGACCTTCATGTCTTAAAGCAATAACGGACTGTCGTATCTCTTTGATTTTTTTTTAGCTGTTCTTGCCATAATATGGACTTGGTCTTTTACCAAATATGGCTATCTTCTGTATACCACTCCTACCTTGTCACGTCACAACTGATTGGCTCAAACGCTTTAAGAAGGAAAGAAATTCCACAAATTAACTTGACAGTTCACACCTGTTAATTGAAATGCATTCCAGATGACTACCTCATGAAGCTGGTTGAGAGAATGCCAAGTGTGCAAAGCTGTCATCAAGGCAAAAGTTGGCTACTTTGAAGAATCTCTAATATAAAATACATTTGGATTTGTTTAACACTTTTTTGGTTACTACTGTATATGATTCCATATGTGTTATTTCATAGTTTTGATGTCTTCACTATTGTTCTACAATGTAGGAAATAGTAAAAATAAAAACCCTTAAATGAGTTTGTGTCCAAACTTTTGACTGCTACTGTATGTACCACCACCACGCCTCAACCACACTCCGACAGACACGCAGGCACACACAGGGAGGAAGAAGGAGAGAGGAGAAGAGAATGGGAAGGAGCAGAAAGCATAACCAGAGATTAAATGAATAGAGGGGTTATGTCATGAACCCTCAAAGTTTCAGAATGGTGTAAAAATGGCAGCCATATTGGTCAAGGAGAAATCCAAACCAGTCTAACTGGAATGAATGGCAGACGCATAATCGTGATTTTACTTATGCAGGAAAACAAAAATATGGCATGTGTTGTGTAATAAAAGTATTGTCAACCTACAACAATGTCATATAATTATATACACCATTTATATGGGCTCTGTGCACCTTTTCTGTATAAATAGCCTCTAAAACAGAGTTCCCCAACTGGTGGCCAGTGATTTTATTTGTTGGACATAAAAGACTGTAAAAACACCAGCAAATCAGCTCCAAGTGATTTTAATTTTGGAAATCGGTTCCAAAGTATTCTCACGTATAAGAGAGAGATACATGTGATGGTATACAAATGTAAGCAAGGTTTGAAATGATTACGTTTTAGTCAAATATTATATCTGTTTGGGCTTTCATCTGCCCAAGAAAAGGATTGGAGAAAAAAACAAAAAAACAGCCAGCAGCTGAATCTAGTTGATTATCCCTGCTCTAAAATATATGTAAACAGACCATACATGTCTACATTTGTATTTTCTTGGAAAGCTGTGAGTGTTATTACAGTGCCTACAGAAAGTTTCTCTCTTCACATCTCTCCTACAGAAAGTTTCTCTCTTCACATCTCTCCTACAGAAAGTTTCTCTTCACATCTCTCCTACAGAAAGTTTCTCTCTTCACATCTCTCCTACAGAAAGTTTCTCTCTTCACATCTCTCCTACAGAAAGTTTCTCTCTTCACATCTCTCCAACAGAAAGTTCTCTCTTCACATCTCTCCAACAGAAAGTTCTCTCTTCACATCTCTCCAACAGAAAGTTCTCTCTTCACATCTCTCCAACAGAAAGTTCTCTCTTCACATCTCTCCAACAGAAAGTTCTCTCTTCACATCTCTCCTACAGAAAGTTCTCTCTTCACATCTCTCCTACAGAAAGTTCTCTTCACATCTCTCCTACAGAAAGTTCTCTCTTCACATCTCTCCTACAGAAAGTTCTCTCTTCAAGAGGGGTTCATATTATAACCAAATCATTTGAACATCTTTTTGACAATCCCTTGAGAACAGCGTGCAGTTGTCAGCGGTTTTAACAGAGCTGGAGGTCTCCTCGCCCCCCAGCAGCCAAATCCAACGCTCTGCACCGTATTGTGACATTTTATTGATAACAACCTATTATCTCAGGACTTATTCAATTGTGATATTTCAGTTTTATGATTTTGTTTTCTTAATTTGGAAAATGTTGTATAACTTTCTGTAGACTTTCTATAGGCTCTGTCTATGATACAATGTCGGTACTTGTTTCATTTACAACTTGTCTAAGTCCTATCCTCTACTGATTTCAGCCAGTGTAATGGCTGTGGATTGACTGCATCGTTTGAATAGAATGTTACCATATTAGCAGTTGATAAAACCGGCTAGCTAGATAAATAAACATACAGTGCAGATAAATTCTTCAAAATACATTTTCTCATACAATATCTTAAGGTTCATGTCCATTCTAGTATCCTAATTCTATGGGCATTCCCCTGTCCCTCCACCTCACTGTAATCCCATCCCTCCTCACTCTAAATGATAAGGCTGTTGTTTTGACCAGGGCTGCCAACTTTTGAAGAGAGGGAATGTCACACCAAGCTCTCTTGAATGTTATTGGCTCCACCCCCTAGCCAGGGGTCTGGGCTCCCCTCTATGAAAAAAAATCTGTTTTAAAAGATAATTTCCTGCAATTCTACATACTCAGTTTATGGCCAATTTATTAGGTACACTGATCTAGTACGAGTCAAACCTCCCTTTGCATCCAGAACAGCCTGAATTGGAAAAGTTGCTCAATTGATATTAAGGAACCTTAAACGTGTGCCAGGAAAACATTTCCCACACTATTACACCACCGCCACCAGCTTGTACCATTGATACTAGGCAGGATGGGGCCATGGACTCACGCTGCTTACTCTGAATCCTGACTTAGCCATCAGCATGACGCCACAGGAACCGGGATTCGTCAGACCAGGGAATGTCTTTCCACTCCTCAAATTTTCCAGTGTTGGTGATCGCGTGCCCACTGCAGTGCATTCGCCCACAGTACTGCTGCTGACTAGATGGTTTTTGTTTGGAAGCGGTGCACCTCGCACCGACGATGATACCACGCTCTTACCACACTCAAAGTTGCTTTTGCCCATTCTAACATCCAACACTTACAGTAACTGAATGCCTCAATGCCAGTCCACCTGCTTTATATAGCAAGCCACGGCCACGTGACTCACGGTCCTGTAGGAGAGAACCATTTTTCGCAAAAGGGTTGGTGTACGTAATACACTGACAACCGAGTGTATTTTCACATTGCTTCGACCAATGACCAGGGTGGAATAAATGTTTTTATAAAATCACAGGTTGGATGTATTAATGTTGAATAGACACACAAAAAATGTGACCACTTGGTTTGAAGATACTTTGAGATTATTTGTGCATGAAATGTAGAGTATGCTAACTGGGGGCCATTGAATTACATTGGTTTGTGGTAAAAAAAAAGGAAGAAAAAAAGCTAATATTAACAGTTGGTGGCAGTAGCTAACCATAGGATGGATTACAGTGTCGTCTCGTCCATAAGAAGCAAACATTTAAATATGTAATTCATTGGGGTGAAGTATCCCTTTAAAATAGGACCGTAGAATATCTTGACTAGAGGTAGCTCCTCCAAGAGGGTTGGCCACCCCTGATCTATGTTTCACAAATCCTGTGGGTTTGAATATGTTCAGATTATATTTGATTTCTACACGTTCAAGAAAAATCTAACGAATAGCAATCTTCAGGTGCTTGAAGCTGATTTGGAAAACTTTTCCATCTTTATTTTCCATCTTCTTTTGCATTGATGGCTACCGTTTCTCCTTAGCTTGTGAGCAATACTAAAAGGACAAAACAGGATATTTGAGGCAAGGGACATTTCAATATAGCTTATACTCATTTTATATAGCCTGTATTCAACAATGTCCATAAATGCTTACAAAAATGCATAGACATTGCAATTTCTAAATAGATTTTCAAAGACACAAATAAAACAATACAAGTATGGGGAATGACAGTGTTCTTGCACAGTGACTAACATATATAAAAAATAGCCCATTTTAGGGGATGGCAATTGTTCTAATTACTTAGATTAGCTATTGTGAAAGACCAAATAAATAAAATAAAAATAAAAGATAAAATCTCCTGAAGACAAGATGACATCTGAACCTTCATCCATCCCAAATTATCTTCCAATGGATTGTTCCCCCACTGGAATCAGTTACACATTTGGGCTCACAATCAGTTTGGGCAAAATAATGTTCATAGTTGGGTCAAATCAAGTCAACCTGACAAAATTCCTGCTGAATGCTGCCTTTTCAATGTTACAGCCTAATGAACCTAGTGCTAAATTGCCAATGACTAAAACGAGGTGAATAATGTAGCATGCAAGCGGTGGATGAAATCACTAGTATCACATGCTGCAAGAAACACACAGACATTATTATGTATTTTGTATTGTATTTTGAATTATAAACTGGGATGGGTCAAGCCCTGGATGCTGATTGGCTGACAGCCGTGGTGGTATATCAGACCGTATACCACAGGTATGAATAAACATTTATTTTTACTGCTCTAATTACATTGTTAACTAGTTTATCATAGCAATCAGTCCAGGCACTCCAACTTTAGCCGTGGTATATTAGCCATTTACCACACCTCCTCGGGAATTTTTGCTTAATTGTATTATGTATGTGGTTGGGATACGACTGTGATATGTGGTTGTCTCGCCTGGCTTTTTTAAGATGAATGCACTCGCTCTGTATGCGAACGTCCGTTAAATAACTCAATTGTAGTGCTATGTATGTTATGCATTTAATTTTATTGACAAGTATGTACAAAACAGAGCTACAAGATGCCACGCTGCTATTTTGAAAATGTTGTTAATTAAAAGAGCAAATGTGCCTGTCCAGTCTGCCTGCGCCACTTTAATCGCGAGGGGCGTTTCTTTTCAAACGCGCATCCAGTCATCTCGGTCCCGGACCCTTACTAAACTAATCACAAGCTTCAAATCTGCCGCGGTTCTCAGTGTGGTGGCAGGAAAATGATGGATCTCCCGGGAGAAGCTGCCGCAGTTACAACGCAAACTGCAGGCTTTATGCCTCGATTTTTCAAAATGATTTGGAGCCACAGTGGAAAAGTTAACGCACTGAATATACATTTGATTAATTTGAAAATAAAAGCAGTACTTTGTTCAATGCCTGAGAAATAAGATGAGGCATGTGAGCGTGAGAAGAGGGTCAAATGAGTGTCTCACTCCCAACGTGTGAGTCGTTGCATTTAGAACTTGTCTGATCATCTGATTTCAGCCAGTGTATGGCATATTGTCAGTTAATTAGAAAAATCGATTGTATCTTAAAACAGTCTTTCTAGCTAGTTAACAAACATACAGTGCAGATAAATTCTTAAAATTCATTATTTTACAGAATGTCTTATCACAGCACTGGCAAACCATGATGGACCAACTCCCTGACAAAAATGGCTTCTAATTCCAGGTCCATACCACTGTCCCTCCACCTCACTGAAATGCCATCCCTCCTCATTCTACATGATTAGGCTGTTGTTTTGACTGAAAGTTTGTCACTGTCACCTAGTTATTAGAGCTGGGAGGGCCTGTCATGGCAGATAACCTTTGATGTGGTAACCACATAAGCAGAATGTTCAACCATTTACCATTAGGGATAGGTGAGGGAATGTTTAAGGCTAGAATTCAGTTACGGATACTGATCCTAGATCAGTGCCCATGGGCAACATCTGCTCAGAACGTACAGAATGTCCCCCTTTTTCAGCCACCATTATCAGCCACAACAGATAAGAGAGTGAGTGAGAGGGCTGGGAGGGGGGAGATAATGGTTAAGGGAGCTTAGTGGAACAAAGCGCAGGTACGTGTCACTAGGTAATGGGCCTTTAATGGACTTTGTTCTGTTTAGGGGCTTTAAAGCAGTGAACTGTCATGTTATGGCTAATGTTTCAGACACGTGCGCAAAACACGCACACACAAAGTCTGAAGTTTACATACACTTAGATTGGAAAAATTAAAATCATTTTTCAACCACTCCACAATTGTTTTGATAACAAACCAAAATCGGTTTGGACATTACTTTTAATGTAATTTTTCCAACAATTGCTTACAGACAGATTATTTAACTTATAACTCACTGTGTCACAAGTCCAGTGGGTCAGAAGTTTACATACACGAAGTTGACTGTGCCTTTAAACAGCTTGAAAAATTCCAGAAAATGATGTCATGGCTTTAACTTCTTGACGCACCCATCCCTTTAGCGGGATCATTTTCATCAACCCCCACTGAATTGCTGCGCGCCAAATTCAAATTAAATTACTAAAAATATTTACTTTTCATGAAATCACAATTGCAATATAGCAAAACACAGCTTAGCTTGTTGTTAATCCACCTGGCATGTCAGATTTCAATTCAGCTTTTCGACGGAAAGCATAACAAGCGTTTATGTAAGAACATCTCTCTCAGTAGACAAAATATTACAAACATCTAGCAGCCAAGTAGATTGGTCACGAAAGTCAGAAAAGCAATAGATTAAATCGCTTACCTTTGATGATCTTTGGATGTTTGCACTCACGAGACTCACAGTTACACAATAAATGTTCCTTTTGTTCCATGAAGATTATTTTTATATCCAAAGTACCTCCATTTGTTTGGCGCGTTATGTTCTGAAATCCACAGGCTCGAGCGGTCACGACATCGCAGACGAAAATTCCAAATAGTATCCGTAATGTCCACAGAAACATGTCAAACGTTTTTTATAATAAATCCTCAGGTTGTTTTTAAAATATATAATCAATAATATATCAACCGGGACTGTCGGGACTGTTTTTCAATAGGAGAGGGAGAGATAATGGCTGCCCCACTCTGTTGCGCAAGCAAAACTCTGAGAACACCACTCGCTCATTTTTCAAAATAAAAGCCTGAAACTATGTCTAAAGACTGTTGACACCTTGAGGAAGCCATAGGAAATCAGGTCTATATCCCTTTAAATGG
Source organism: Oncorhynchus nerka (assembly GCF_034236695.1). NCBI lineage: Eukaryota > Metazoa > Chordata > Actinopteri > Salmoniformes > Salmonidae > Oncorhynchus > Oncorhynchus nerka. The sequence continues at coordinate 36,127,880 of NC_088407.1, read as the reverse complement.
AGGCAAGGCATCCAATGGAACAGAGAGCTTTCAGGAAAAACAGCACTTCCTGGTTTGATTTTCCTCAGGTTTTCACCTGCAATATCAGTTCTGTTATACTCACAGACAATATTTTGACAGTTTTGGAAACTTGAGAGTGGTCTATCCTAATCTGGCAATTATCTGCATATTCTAGTTTCTGGGCCTGAGAAATAGGCAGTTTCAAATGGGTACGTTTTTTAGCCAAAAACGAAAATCCTGCCCCCTACACTCAACAAGTTAAAAGCTTCTGATTGACTCAAATGAGGACAATTAGCCTATTGGAGGTGTACCTGTGGATGTATTTCAAGGCCATACCTTCAAACTCATCATGGGAAACACAAATCATCATGGGAAAATCAAAAGAAATCAGGCAAGACCTCAGAAAAAAAATGGTAGGCCTCCACAAGTCTGGTTCATCATTGGAAACAATTTCCAAACGTCTGATGGTACCACGTTCATCTGTACAAACAATAGTACGCAAGTATAAACACCACGGGACCACACAGACGTCATACCGTTCAGGAAGGAGATGCGTTCAGTCTCCTAGAGATGAACGTACTTTGGTGTGAAAAGTGCAAATCAATTCCAGAACAACAGCAAAGGTCCTTGTGAAGATGCTGGAGGAAACACGTACAAAGGTATCTATATACACAGTAAAACGAGTCCTATATCGACATAACCTGAAAGGCCGCTCAGCTAGGAAGAAGCCACTGCTCCAAAACCGCCATAAAAGTGCCAGACTACGGTTTGCAACTGCAAATGGGGACAAAGATCGTACTTTTTGGAGGAATGTCCTCTGGTCTGATGGAAAACAAAATAGAACTGTTTGGCCATAATGAACATCGTTATGTTTGGAGGAAAAAGGGGGAGGCTTGCAAGCCGAAGAACACCATCCCAAACGTGAAGCACGGGGGTGGCAGCATCATGTTGTGGGGTTGCTTTACTGCAAGAGAGACTGGTGCACTTCACAAAATAGATGGCATAATGAAGAAGAAAAATGATGTGGATATATTGAAGCAACATCTCAAGACATCAGTCAGGAAGTTGAAGCTTGGTTCGTAAATGGATCTTCCAAATGGTCAATGACCCCAAGCATACTTCCAAAGCTAAGCAAAATGGCTGAAGGACAACAAAGTCAAGGTATTGGAGTGGCCATCAGAAAGCCCTGACCTCAATCCTATATAAACGTTGTGGACAGAACTGAAAAAGCGTGTGCGAGCAAGGAGGCCTACAAACCTGACTCAGTTACACCAGCTCTGACAGGTGAAATGGGCCAAAATTCGCCAAACTTATTGTGGGAAGCTTGTGGAAGGATGCCCGAAATGTTTGACCCAAGTTAAACAATTTAAAGGCAATGCTACCAAATACAAATTGCGTATGTAAACTTCTGACCCACTGAGAATGTGATGAAAGAAATAAAAGCTGAACTAAAATCATTCATTCTCTCTGACATTTCACATTCTTCAAATAAAGTGGTGATCCTAACTGACATAAGACAGGGGATTTTTACTAGGATTAAATGTCAGGAATAGTGAAAAATTGAGTTTAAATGTATTTGGCTAAGGTGTATGTAAACTTCCGACTTCAACTGTACAAGCACATGTAGGCTCAATCCCAATAACCCCCCTTAGCCCTCCCCTCGTTTTTGAGTATCCCTCAAAAACGGCGCAACCAGCGGTAGAGGGAGATAAATAACCCTAGGGAATGGGACATCACGAACACACTGCTATCAGGGATCCTTGGGAAGTCCATACCCTTAACCTAACCGTAACCATTTTGAATTTCAACATCAATGGGGTAGGGACAACACCAGAAGCCGCCAAAGGATAGCCTACCACGCAATTCATTGATTTCTCACATTGCCTTCACCGGCGGCAGCAATAGCTTCCCTTATACACTGCTCAAAAAATAAAGGGAACACTTAAACAACACAATGTAACTCCAAGTCAATCACACTTCTGTGAAATCAAACTGTCCACTTAGGAAGCAACACTGATTGACAATAAATTTCACATGCTGTTGTGCAAATGGAATAGACAACAGGTGGAAGACACTCCCAAAAAAGGAGTGGATCACAGACCACTTCTCAGTTCCTATGCTTCCTGGCTGATGTTTTGGTCACTTTTGAATGCTGGCGGTGCTTTCACTCTAGTGGTAGCATGAGACGGAGTCTACAACCCACACAAGTGGCTCAGGTAGTGCAGCTCATCCAGGATGGCACATCAATGCGAGCTGTGGCAAGAAGGTTTGCTGTGTCTGTCAGCGTAGTGTCCAGAGCATGGAGGCACTACCAGGAGACAGGCCAGTACATCAGGAGACGTGGAGGAGGCCGTAGGAGGGCAACAACCCAGCAGCAGGACCGCTACCTCCGCCTTTGTGCAAGGAGGAGCACTGCCAGAGCCCTGCAAAATGACCTCCAGCAGGCCACAAATGTGCATGTGTCTGCTCAAACGGAAAGTCAGAAACAGACTCCATGAGGGTGGTATGAGTGCCCGACGTCCACAGGTGGGGGTTGTGCTTACAGCCCAACACCGTGCAGAACGTTTGGTATTTGCCAGAGAACACCAAGATTGGCAAATTCGCCACTGGCGCCCTGTGCTCTTCACAGATGAAAGCAGGTTCTCACTGAGCACGTGACAAAGTCTGGAGACGCCGTGGAGAACGTTCTGCTGCCTGCAACATCCTCCAGCATGACCGGTTTGGCGGTGGATCATTCATGGTGTGGGGTGGCATTTCTTTGGGGGGCTGCACAGCCCATGTGCTCGCCAGAGGTAGCCTGACTGCCATTAGGTACCGAGATGAGATCCTCAGACCCCTTGAGAGACCATATGCTGGTGCGGTTGGCCCTGGGTTCCTCCTAATGCAAGACAATGCTAGACCTCATGTGGCTGGAGTGTGTCAGCAGTTCCTGCAAGAGGAAGGCATTGATGCTATGGACTGGCCCGCCCGTTCCCCAGACCTGAATCCAATTGAGCACATCTGGGACATCATGTCTCGCTCCATCCACTAACGTCACGTTGCACCACAGACTGTCCAGGAGTTGGCGGATGCTTTAGTCCAGGTGTGGGAGGAGATCCCTCAGGAGACCATCCGCCACCTCATCAGGAACATTCCCAGGCGTTGTAGGGAGGTCATACAAAGTTGGATCAGCCTGTAGTGTGGTTTTCCACTTTAATTTTAAGTGTGACTCCAAATCCAGACCTCCATGGGTTGTCAGCACATTCAACTGTGTAAAGAAAAAAGTATTTAATAAGAATATTTCATTCATTCAGATCTAGGATGTGTTATTTTAGTGTTCCCTTTATTTTTTGAGCAGTGTATTTCTCATGCAACAAATACAGTGGGGCAAAAAAGTATTTAGTCAGCCACCAATTGTGCAAGTTCTCCCACTTAAAAAGACGAGGCCTGTAATTTATCATAGGTACACTTCAACTATGACAGACAAAATGAGAAAGAAAAAAATCCAGAAAATCACATTGTAGAATTTTTAATGAATTTATTTGCAAATTATGGTGGAAAATAAGTATTTGGTCAATGACAAAAGTTTATCTCAATACTTTGTTATATATCCTTTGTTGGCAATGACAGAGGTCAAACGTTTTCTGTAAGTCTTCACAAGGTTTTCACACACTGTTGCTGGTATTTTGGCCCATTCATCCATGCAGATCTCCTCTAGAGCAGTGACGTTTGGGTCTGTTGCTGGGCAACACGGACTTTCAACTCCCTCCAAAGATTTTCTATGGGTTGAGATCTGGAGACTGGCTAGGCCACTCCAGGACCTTGAAATGCTTCTTATGAAGCCACTCCTTCGTTGCCCGGGCGGTGTGTTTGGGATCGTTGTCATGCTGAAAGACCCAGCCACGTTTCATCTTCAATGCCCTTGCTGATGGAAGGAGGTTTTCACTCAAAATCTCACGATACATGGCCCCATTCATTCTTTCCTTTACACGGATCAGTCGTCCTGGTCCCTTTGCAGAAAAACAGACCTAAAGCATGATGTTTCCACCCCCATGCTTCACAGTAGGTATGGTGTTCTTCAGATGCAACTCAGCATTCTTTGTCCTCCAAACACGACGAGTTGAGTTTTTACCAAAAAGTTATATTTTGGTTTCATCTGACCATATGACATTCTCCCAATCTTCTTCCGGATCATCCAAATGCTCTCTAGCAAACTTCAGACGGGCCTGGACATGTACTGGCTTGAGCAGGGGGACACGTCTGGCACTGCAGGATTTGAGTCCCTGGTGGCGTAGTGTGTTACTGATGGTAGGCTTTGTTACTTTGGTCCCAGCTCTCTGTAGGTCATTCACTAGGTCCCCCCGTGTGGTTCTGGGATTTTTGCTCACCGTTCGATCATTTTGACCCCACGGGGTGAGATCTTGCGTGGAGCCCCTGATCGAGGGAGATTAGCAGTGGTCTTGTATGTCTTCCATTTCCTAATAATTGCTCCCACAGTTGATTTCTTCAAACCAAGCTTGCTTACCTATTGCAGATTCAGTCTTCCCAGCCTGGTGCAGGTCTACAATTTTGTTTCTGGTGTCCTTTGACAGCTCTTTGGTCTTGGCCATAGTGGAGTTTGGAGTGTGACTGTTTGAGGTTGTGGACAGGTGTCTTTTATACTGATAACAAGTTCAAACAGGTGCCATTAATACATTTAACGAGTGGAGGACAGAGGAGCCTCTTAAAGAAGAAGTTACAGGTCTGTGAGAGCCAGAAGTCTTGCTTGTGTGTAGGTGACCAAATACTTATTTTCCACCATATTTTGCAAATAAATTCATTATCCTACAATGTGATTTTCTGGATTTTTTTTCTCATTTTGTCTGTCATAGTTGAAGTGTACCTATGATGACAATTACAGGGCTCATCTTTTTAAGTGGGAGAACTTACACAATTGGTGGCTGACTAAATACTTTTTTGCCCCACTATATGTACCTACCATATGCACAACAAATAAGAACTGCAAAAAAATGATGTGCCCGTAATGTACCATCCTCTGGCTGTGGCTCATGTAGAGTAGTACAGAAGCAGGACATTCAACCTATGATAGCAGTTTGACATGTAGCAATTTCATTTCCATCACTCAGTCATTTTCTGCAATTTCTTGGGGTTTAATGATTAACGCATGTTCTGAACTAATATTTACGCCAAACGTTTTAGGGTCCAAACACAGATCGGCTACATAGCTACGCATCCATAGGCATACAGTTATTTTTATCCTCCACTACACACAAGCAAGAAAAGAGTTTGCTACGTTACTTCAGCTGCATTGCATAACAAATATCTTCAGTCTCTAATGTTAACATTACTACAATAAAGAACAATGACAAGTGAATGACTTAAGATTTTTTTTATGAACAGTAAGGTAAGCTTACAAAATAGTTATTTCAATTTGCAGTAAATGCTTAAATGGATTCTTTACACCCACGGGGTTTCACAAGATGACAGCCTGGTTTGTTGGTTTGCTCAGGAGTCTCTACAACATTAAACAACACAAATTACAATTCATACAAATGTTTACGCTCATATAGCAAGCTAGCAAAACGTATAGCTAGCTAGCTGGCTAATGTAAGCTCCGATAGCTTGTCACGAAGTTATAATTACTTATATTTGCTTCAACCCAAGTATTTTCGTCAGCCATCTTTTCTGAAGCAACTCTCCAGCCTGGTCACAAAGCTTCATTTTATTTTTTTTTAATATTTTTTTTTATTTCACCTTTATTTAACCAGGTAGGCTAGTTGAGAACAAGTTCTCATTTGCAACTGCGACCTGGCCAAGATAAAGCATAGCAGTGTGAACAGACAACACAGAGTTACACATGGAGTAAACAATTAACAAGTCAATAACACAGTAGGAAAAAAAAGAAAAGAAAAAGGGGAGTCTATATACATTGTGTGCAAAAGGCATGAGGTAGGCGAATAATTACAATTTTGCAGATTAACACTGGAGTGATAAATGATCAGATGGTCATGTACAGGTAGAGATATTGGTGTGCAAAAGAGCAGAAAAGTAAATAAATAAAAACAGTATGGGGATGAGGTAGGTAAAAATGGGTGGGCTATTTGCCGATAGACTATGTACAGCTGCAGCGATCGGTTAGCTGCTCAGATAGCGATTCATGGGAGTTTTGGGAACCACTCAATAGAAAGTCTGCATCTCGACTGAGAAGTGTGTGATTGCGGCCTGCAATTCGGGGCATTCCTGCATCTGCAGGCGGGGTGAATGACACTGTACCAGCTAGAAAGTACCCTGGTAATGCTACAAAGGCGGGTGGCGGCGACACCAATAGCTAGCGAAGACACCGGTAGACAGTGTCCGTCGCCCATGCCTGCCGAACACTGCTTTCCCTCAGTTCTGTTAGTGTTACAGCGAGGACATGTGCTCGGCTGGCGGGGGGGAGGGGGCAAATGACACAGTGTACTAGCTAGCTAGCTAGCTGGTAATATTACACAGGCTGGAGGCAAAGGCGACACAGGTAGACAGTGTCCTTCGCCCCCGTCTGCCGAGCACTACTTTTCCACAGTTCTGTTAACGTTGCGGTGTATTTATTACATCACTTCCTCACAGCTTTGATAAAGAGAGGGGTGGAATTGTGTGTATATGTATTACATCTGCTGCCCAACACATCAACAAATTGCACATACATTTGAAGCTAAATCAGGTAATTATACTACAATGATGGCATTGCCTAAACAAAAAAACTCTGATAATACTTTTATTTGCCTTTTGACACACATTTTAAAATCGCACAGACAATCAGGAGAAATCCAGAATATCAAAAAGTGTCACTTAAACACCAGCAGGAACCAATGGGATGCCCACATGCAGGAATTGCGGACCGCAAATCACACACTACTGTCTCGATTCACTTCGTTTGGAGGGCCAACTAGGAGGGCTGAAAAGGCCTCGCTCAAAGTTGAATTGGGATATCGCTACAATTTGCTGGGGTTCGCAGGGCTGTGCAAAAGAGAGGGGGCTAAGGGATTGTGCTGTAAGGTCTTATGTTGAACGTTTCAGAATTCTTAAAGGGTAGCTGGGAGCGAATGTCACTGAGTATGTATGATGTGACCTTCCTTACAGTGGGGATTCAGTGTACTACCACGTGTTTAATTGTTTGTTTTAAGCCAGTTGGGGTGAAAAGTGCTACAGGGTTTCAGGGTCAGCTCAAACTGTGAGCGGTTAAAGACACATTCTAGGCGCAATACACACACAAGCGTGCACACACACACACACACACTCTCCATGCAGGCTCTGCACTGGATCAAAGCAGCCGGCCGCCTCTGCGTAGGATATGATGACAATGACATCATAGTTCTCGGCAGTGTGTGTGTGTGTGTGTGTGTGTGTTCGTGTGTCACTTTCAGTGGAATTAGCATGAGCTCATCGAACCCCTGCCTTTTGTGGGAGATGCCATGGATACAGTAATACTCCAGTAGAATACACAGCTGTATACATGTGGACTCGAGTCATAAATACTAAATATGGCCATATGCCTTTGCAGTCTGGTTAGTGAACCATGGGGAGGTCTTGATCGGTGTAACGCTCAGCTGAAGTAATGTGACTTAATTTTTCCATCTTGTCGAGCAACATGTGTTGGTCCAAATGACCGTGTTCATACGCAAAACGTTGTTTTCCTATTGCTAGTATCGCTAGTCTGTTAGTTCAAGCTTCTGTACCGATGCCATCTACACCTCAACGCAACACATGTTGATCCTCCTCCAACTGTACTGTTGGTCTGAATCATGGACTAGATGAGAAGGCACAAATCAATACTAGCCAACAATAACAACCGCTTCAGTACCAAAGAGGAGAGGGGGATGAGAGGAGAGGAGGAGGAGAGAAGCAGTGTAGTCAGTGAATTCTTTGGCTGCATGCATTGAGGCTGCACAAATGTACACACACACACACACACACAGAGAGAGCGAGAGACCCATTTGAGTTCTGAGCTACCCCAGTGAAACGGAGGCATGTGCAGGCCACAAAGCCGCGACTTCAAAGCCTCGGACGCCAGCTCCACTGGGTTACCTTTCTCTCTCGCTCTCATTCGTTCCACCCCCCCAATATGCTGTGAAAACAAATACTATTTTGAATTGAAATCTTATCATCTCGATGACTTCTTTCACTGTAAATATAAAAAGGGAAGCAATCTAAATATCAAGTTGCGCTCTGTTACAACATCAAACATCAAACAAAGCTAAGAAAAACACAGGAGTCTGTCCCATGTGAGGAAACAAGGTTATGTGTCCTATTACATTATTAACTGACGTTGTCACAATAATTACTACACATTGCCTCTGCTCCTGTTACAACCCAACATGACACAAATGTAGTTACAGGGCTCCCCGAGTGGCGCAAGTGGTCCAAGACACTGCATCTCAGTGCAAGATGTGTCACTGCAGTACCTGGTTCAAATTCAGGCTGCATCACATCCGACTGTGATCGGGAGTCCCATAGGGCGGCGCACAATTGGCCCAGCGTCTCTCCGGGTTTGGCCGGGGTCATTGTAAATAAGAACTTGTTCTTAAACTGACTTGCCTAGTTAAATAAAAGGTTCAATTACAAAATGAAAAACATAAAAAGGATTGATTGATTAAAAAGGTATCTTGAACATTTCCTGACTACTGAAACATATATTGAGTGATGTAAAATGCAACATACATTCTTCTGTAGGAAAATCCCCTCGGTATATTGTAGTTAAATGACTGCACCTGTGGAATGCTTGATGGAGTAAAGAGAAGGATTGAAACGGGATGAAGGTGGGATGGGAGTTCAACTTGTTCCTTGTAAGGTTATGAAAAAGGTAGAGTACTGTCTGTTCTGGGAGTGAAGGCAGCTCCCCCTAAAATAGGACTGTTTAGACTTCAATGGTGACTATTAGATCCTACTGAATGGGACAATGACGTGAATGTAATCCTCTAAAGATGGATGGTGGAAATAGTGCAGGGCTATGGTCCAGAAATAGTCTGGATGTCAGTTTTCTGTCTGAGATTTTATGTCTGTGTATGCACCATTCCCACCCCCCCTCCTCCTCTTGTTAACACAAATACATATGGAACCGTTATTTACTCAAGGATTCCAAACCTTGGTGAACAGAACAGCGTTCCAGCCCCGAACTCAGTCTAGGAAAACGGGACACACCCTTGTACAAGAGACTGGAGCACGGGCCAACCCAGACCACACCTCACTAAAGCACCCCTGAACCGGGGGAGACCGGAGGCGAGCGATGGGTGCCAATAAACGCATAATAACGTGCCACACACACACACACACACACACACGCACAGGAGAAGGTGAGATGGAAATAGCACAGCTAGTCTTCCACTGTAAACGGCGTCCACGTATTTTTTCCCCCCCAGTCTTTTTTTCAAAACAGAAAAGGGTGTGACACGCTCATTATCGAAGTAAAAACAGCGATTCCGTCCAGAAATAGCTGACATTTACAGTCTGCGGATAAAGTGGGTTAAAATAGTAATGAAAAGGAAACTTTGCATGAAATTGACTTTGAGTCGGTCATTAGTGTTGAGGCTTGTGTAAATAACAATTAGGGCCGAGAGGGCTGACACACCAGCATCACACACACAAACCGGCACACACACACATAACGTAGAGCCTTCCTAACACGAACACAGCCCCCAGAAAACCACACATGGCAAACATCCTGGAACGAGGGAAGAAAGAACGTCTGGCAACTACAGTACAGTAAGAAAGAGTACTCAACTTTTTTTGGGGGGGGGGGGGGGTCACTGTCAGACACAAAAGTTCAAACGAAAGTAAAACAGAGGGACAGTAGGAAGTGCAGGTAAAATACCAGGAACCTGACTCAGAACCAAAACACATCTCAACCTCACCCTGAGGGATTGACCGTTCCACAACAGTTACAACATACACGTGTGTACACGCCATATGTTTACATACACACATTTGTCAGACCCCCCACATGTTCAATAACAACGCTCCCAGCAGACGATTTGTGTGTGCGTGCATGTGTCCATCTCTGCGTGTGCGTTTATACTATATCTGGTCTCTGGCAGAGACAAAGTGGCCAGGGGAGTCGGCAGGGAGATTGCTGTGCAATTTCCTCTGGTTGATCCTTGGATGAGAGGAAGAGACTGTTATTGCACTGAACAAATGTCCTAGTCTTATAAAGCAAGAAACCATAAATGTGTGTGTGTGTGTGTGTGTTGGGTGTCGAGACAGAATGTCCACCCATCATCTCTTATAGTGCAACCTCTCCTCTGTCTCTATCATTTTCCAGCATTTCCTTTTCTCAATGTTGTTCTGGCTCTCACTCACTCTTTTGTGTCACAGTTGAATAATGTGGTTTCGGGGCACAAGTTGTTGGGCTCTCCCTGACCTCTCTGTTGGGTGAGGTGTCCACGCGAACACACTTGGGTGACAGGTTCAACACTAATCAAAAAGGAGGTTCTGTGCTATAATGAAACTAATGGACCTAGGCTGAATACCAGTAACCTGTAAGGTACCAGAAAAGAGTGTGTGATCATCACTCAAGTCTCAGTATGACTGTGTGAGTCCACACTCCCAACCCACCTCAGACTGCAAGCACATGGTCTGGCCAACTAATGATGCCAACCCTCCCTCCCCCATCTGGAATATAGAGTCACTCACTGGCCCGGGGGGCTGAACGATGACTCACACCCAACGTCCACCCACCCAGCATGGCGACAGGAAGTGTTTTCACTCGCTGTTTCCGCGCCGGTTGCTGGGTGATTTGTTGAGGCAGTTCCATGATGGAGATTTTCCCCGTTGTTTTAAAAAAAAATCCATGGTGCTTTGATGAGGCTGGAAAGAACAGCACTTGGGAAATTAAAGCGGGAGTCAAATATGCTTTGATACTCTTTGATTTCTGTGCTGGAGCAGTGTACGGCTGGCAACCAGTCAGGTTGAAGTAAGTCAAGTAACATGGCTGCAATGCAATTCAAGGAATTGAATGGCAGTCCAGACTCTGTATGGTGCAATAGTGTTTATTAGCTTTAGGCTGCAACACACACACTGTAATACAGTGGTATTCAAACGTTTTCAGCAGGGATCCCATTTTTTCTGAAGTCTTTCTCTCCAATCCATCCCAATCTAATGGCAGAACCTTAATTTTTTTTTTTTTTTTTTTTTTTTTTTTTAAATCAGTCAATTAAAATTTTTACATCAACAAATAAACATTCAATTCCTTGCATTTTCATCTCTTATCAAAATGAAAAGAAACCAATAAATACATTTACTCAATAACATTTTTCAAATCTTTCTCAAAAATGTTTGTATATCGTCCCATACAATACTTTTAATTAATATTATTTTTACTGTGGGGTCGCGACCCCGACTTTGAGTACCACTTCTGTAACGCAATGAGAGAGCGAATCATATTTGAGTGTATGACAGAACTATAAAACACACAGTACTGAGGGGATGGCCCTTTGGCCAGCTGCTACACACATTAACATACACACGATTGCGTGTGTGATAGTTATTTCCCAGTAAAGAGAGAGGGAGAGGTAAAAAGAGGAAGACAGAGTTAGGGAGTTAGGAAATTGCAGAGCGGTGCAAAATTCTGTACCCACTCTTCAAGCTGAATAGATTAAGAGAGAAACGTGTAGCTCTCGTCGTCAATAAACTGTATATTGATAACCAATTGTTCCGAGACACCAAGACTACTCCATTGCTATTGTAAATATTACAAAGTTCCCATAGAGGAGTCGAATAATGGAACGACCAATAATATCCATGGTAGGGATATGAATAACAATAGGGAAACAAAAACAACAATTGATAAAGGAATACAAATACACTATTCAAGATAGGGAATGTTGTAAAATAATTAGTATTCAACTTTCTATTTATAGTATAAATAGATAAGACAACATTAGAAGAAAGGATTATTATTGAAATAATACATCTTCATATATATAAGGAACTGGAACACAAAAGTACTCAAAAGCCAGAAATGAGGTAGGTATCAACATGGTAGAGATCAAAACACAGCACACAGAGGACATAGAAGGCCCCGTATGTGGGTATGTGCGGGTGTACATGTGATGGAAGGTGGGGTGTGTGTTTTTATGTTTGGAAAAGTGTGGAGTTAAGTAAATGAAAAAAGGAAAATGGTTGCAAATGCCAGAGCTCATGTGTGTCTGCGAAGCAGGAGTTGTGACAAAGAGAGCTTTCAATTTTGTGCTGATGTGGGCTATACATTTACAAATAAATGATAAATATAGTTTAATTATTAATTGTTCTATCATGATGGAACGGTTCCCCAACCCTATATCCTAGACACCCACCTGAGCAACCCAAAAACTAAGGAGAAGTCCTTATCTGTTTTATGTGCCTACTGTAAGTAGCCGATACGCAGCCAAGACAGAAAGATAAACACGGTCAGACATACTAGAGCAGCACTGCCCCCTCAAGAGACTGAGCCTGCCTGGCAGGGTTGGTCCAACAGAGCCAAAGCCCCCAGGTGGGTGAGCATAATATACAAGGAATTTCTCAAAGCTGCTAATCAGAACCTTGACGACCTTGTACCTAGCTGGTGGAGATTCCGGTGGGGCGTCACACTTGGACAATCTGAGAGGGGGCAAATTATTGTGGCCCTGGAGGCACAAAATAATCAAAAGGCCTGACTGTACAGAGATGCTTGGGAAAAATGCTCACAATGGCCGACCAGCATGTGTGTGTTTCAGGGGAAAGGAGTGTATCTTAGCTCCATCAGCTAGGACTTGACATTGGTTAATCAAATCTCCCCATTCTTGCTAAATGTTGCATGCCTTCTCAAACAGCTACGACTGTATATGCCTTCGCATGTCAAGTCCTTTCTTGAGTTGGGCTCGGGGATGGAACAACTTTGAACATCTGGGGCTTGTGGTTGGTTGTGGGGGTAAAGGGTGGGGAGTGTGTTTGAGCATGTATCCCACATCTGATGCTATTGGATAATGATGTTAGGGACAATATAGGATGAATCATAAATATTGCTTGCCAAAAATGTCATATTTGTAATGGAAATCCTGGTTAGAAGTAACAATCCTGGTTAGAGGTAACAATCCTTTGCATGAACTGCCTACATTATTACGCATATTATTCGTTAATTGTGGAAATTAAGATATGCAAGGTTTTTAAATATACAGTACCAGTCACACGTTTGGACACACCTACTCATTCATGGGTTTTTATTTATTTGAGCTTTTAACTACATTGTAGAATAATATTGAAGCCATCAAAACTATGAAATAACACATATGGAATCATGTAGTAACCAAAACAAAAAAAAAGTGTTAAAGAAGTCAAAATATATTTTAGATTCTTGTGGCAACAGGTCACACATCTTGCTGCTGTGATGGTACACTGTGGTATTTCACATAATAGATATGGGAGTTTATAAAAATTAGATTTATTTTTTAATAATTATTTGTGGAAATATGCGTCTCTAATATGGTCATACATTTGGCAGGAGGTTAGGAAGTGCAGCTCAGTTTCCACCTTATTTTGTGGGCAGTGTGCACATACAGTGGGGAGAACAAGTATTTGATAACGTGCAAAATCGGCAGTGTTTCCTACTTACAAAGCATGTAGAGGTCTGTCATTTTTATCATAGGTACACTTCAACTGTGAGAGACGGAATCTAAAACAAAAATCCAGAAAATCACATTGTATAATTTTTAAGTAATTAATTTGCATTTTATTGCATGACATAAGTATTTGATCACCTACCAACCAGTAAGAATTCCAGCTCTCACAGACCTGTTAGTTTTTATTTAAGAAGCCCTCCTGTTCTCCACTCTTTACCTGTATTAACTGCACCTGTTTGAACTCGTTACCTGTATAAAAGACACCTGTCCACACACTCAATCAAACAGACTGGGATGGGCTACAGGACAATAGGCAAGAAGCTAGGTGAGAAGGCAACAACTGTTGGCGCAATTATTCGAAAATGGAAGAAGTTCAAGATGACGGTCAATCACCCTCGGTCTGGGGCTCCATGCAAGATCTCACCTCGTGGGGCATCAATGATCATGAGGAAGGTGAGGGATCAGCCCCGAACTACACGGCAGGACCTGGTCAATAACCTGAAGAAAGCTGGGACCACAGTCTCAAAGAAAACCATTAGTAACACACTACGCCGTCATGGATTAAAATCCTGCAGCGCACGCAAGGTCCCCCTGCTCAAGCCAGCGCATGTCCAGGCCCGTCTGAAGTTTGCCAATGACCATCTGGATGATCCAGAGGAGAAGGTCATGTGGTCTGATGAGACAAAAATAGAGCTTTTTGGTCTAAACTCGCCGGGTTTGGAGGAAGAAGAAGGATGAGTACAACCCCAAGAACACCATCCCAACCGTGAAGCATGCAGGTGGAAACATCATTCTCTGGGGATGCTTTTCTGCAAAGGGGACAGGACGACTGCACCGTATTAAGGGGAGGATGAATGGGGCCATGTAGCGCGAGATCTTGGCCAACAACCTCCTTCCCTCAGTAAGAGCATTGAAGATGGGTCGTGGCTGGGTCTTCCAGCATGACAACGACCCGAAACACAGGGCCAGGGCAACTAAGGAGTGGCTCCGTAAGAAGCATCTCAAGGTCCTGGAGTGGCCTAGCCAGCCTCCAGACCTGAACCCAATGGAAAATCTTTAGAGGGAGCTGAAAGTCCCTATTGCCCAGCAACAGCCCCGAAACCTGAAGGATCTGGAGAAGGTCTGTATGGAGGAGTGGGCCAAAATCCCTGCTGCAGTGTGTGCAAACCTGGGCAAGAACTAGAGGAAGCGTATGATCTCTGTAATTACAAACAAAGGTTTCTGTACCAAATATTAAGTTCTGCTTTTCTGAAGTATCAAATACTTATGTCATGCAATAAAATGCTAATGAATTACTTAAAAATCATACAATGTGATTTCCTGGATTTTTGTTTTAGATTCCGTCTCTCACAGTTGAAGTGTACCTATGATAACATTTACAGATCTCTACATGCTTTGTAAGTAGGAAAACCTGCAAAATCGGCAGTGTATCAAATACTTGTTCTCCCCACTGCAGCCTATCTTGAGAGCCAATGTCTGCCTGTGTTGCGGTCCTGGGGGCTTTGTGGGGTCTGTTTGTGTTTGTAAACAGAGCCCCAGGACCGGCTTGCTTTGGGGATTCTTCGCTAGGTTAATCTCTCTGTAGGTGATGGCTTTGTTATGGAAGGTTTGGGAATCACTTCCTTTTAGGCGGTTGTAGAATTTAATGTGTCTTTTCTGAGATTTACTGTCAGGGCCCAGGTCTTAGATTATGTGCAGAATATCTAGGTCCTCCTTGGTTGGAGACAGAAGCACCAGATCATCAGCAAATAGTAAACATTTGATTTCAGATTCTAGTAGGGTGAGGCCGGGTGCTGCAGACCGTTCTAGTGCCCTCGCCAATATATATGTTGAAGAGGGTGGGGCTCAAGCTGCATCCCTGTCTCACCCCACAGCCCAGTGGAAATAAATGTGTATTTTGCCAAATTGAACTGCACACTTGTTTGTGTACATGGATTTTATAATGTTGTATGTATGTCCCCCCCCAAACACCGCGTTCCATCAATTTGTATAGCAGACCCTCCTTCTAAATTGAGGCAAAAGCTTTTTTGAAATAATCAAAGCATGAGAAGGTTTGAGGATCACGTATTCACTCTGCACAAGCATGAGGTTGAGCAGAGTGAATACGTGATCTTCGTATGGTAATTTGGTAAAAAGCCAATTTGACATTTGCTCAGTACATTGTTTTCATTGAGGAAATGTATGAATCTGCTGTTAATGATAATGCAGAGGATTTTCCCAAGGTTGCTATTGATGCATATCCCACGGTAGTTATTGGGGTCAAATTTGTCTCCACTTTTGTGGATTGGGGTGATCAGTACTTGGTTCCAAATATTGGAGAAGATGCCAGTACTGAGGAACATGTTAAAGAGTTTAAGTATAGCCAATTGGAATTTGTGGTCTGTATATTGTATCAATTAATTTAGGATACCATCCACACCACAGGACTTTTGGGGTTGGAGGGTTTGTATTTTGTCCTATAGTTCATTCAATGTAATTGGAGAACCCAGTGGGTTCTGGTAGTCTTTAACACTAGAACCACCTGGCCTTTTAGCCCATCAGTACGTTGCCTGACATCTCCTTTAGCATATGCATCAGATGCATATGAACCCGCAAGGTGCAGCAAACATAAGCACCAACGCTTGATAAATAGTGCATCAACTATTAGAAAGGATTAAATGCATGAAGAAATATTATTAGAAACATTAAAAAAAAAAATTTAAAAATATTTGTTTAGATAAGAGTCAAGGATATGTTTTATATAATACTACAAGTCCTTGAGAAAACATAGGCCTATAGCCTATTTTATTTTTCCTTACCATAAAAACATTAGTGTAATCCATTTGATCATCTGTATTTGTAGATTCGATTAGTATTAGAGTTATAGCAATTAATTAAAAGTCCCGATACAGCTTATTTTGACAAAGTAGAAACTAAAACAAATGTATTATTAATAATATATCTAGCCAGGTGCACAGGTAAAATTATTTGCTGTATTCATTAAAGGAAGCACCAGTGCATGAACAAAGGATGAATTGCATAAATAAATATACACTACTCAAAAAAATAAAGGGAACACTTAAACAACACAATGTAACTCCAATCACACTTCTGTGAAATCAAACTGTCCACATAGGAAGCAACACTGATTGACAATACATTTCACATGCTGTTGTGGAAATGGAATAGACAACAGGTGGAAATTATAGGCAATTAGCAAGACACCCCCAATAAAGGAGTGGTTCTGCAGGTGGTGACCACAGACCTCTTCTCAGTTCCTATGCTTCCTGGCTGATGTTTTGGTCACTTTTGAATGCTGGCGGTGCTTTCACTCTAGTGGTAGCATGAGACGGAGTCTACAACCCACACAAGTGGCTCAGGTAGTGCAGCTCATCCAGGATGGCACATCAATGCGAGCTGTGGCAAGAAGGTTTGCTGTGTCTGTCAGCGTAGTGTCCAGAGCATGGAGGCGCTACCAGGAGACAGGCCAGTACATCAGGAGACGTGGAGGAGGCCGTAGGAGGGCAACAACCCAGCAGCAGGACCGCTACCTCCGCCTTTGTGCAAGGAGGAGCACTGCCAGAACCCTGTAAAATGACCTCCAGCAGGCCACAAATGTGCATGTTTCTGCTCAAACGGTCAGAACCGGACTCCATGAGGGTGGTATGAGGGCCCGACGTCCACAGGTGGGGGTTGTGCTTACAGCCCTGTGCTCTTCACAGATGAAAGCAGGTTCACACTGAGCACGTTACAGACGTGACAGAGTCTGGAGACGCCGTGGAGAACGTTCTGCTGCCTGCAACATCCTCCAGCATCCTTGGCGGTGGGTCAGTCATGTTGTGGGGTGGCATTTCTTTGGGGGGCCGCACAGCCCTTCATGTGCTCGCCAGAGGTAGCCTGACTGCCATTAGGTACCGAGATGAGATCCTCAGACCCCTTGTGAGACCATATGCTGGTGCAGTTGGCCCTGGGTTCCTCCTAATGCAAGACCGCATGTGGCTGGAGTGTGTCAGCAGGTCCTGCAAGAGGAAGGCATTGATGCTATGGACTGACCCGCCCGTTCCCCAGACCAGAATCTAATTGATCACATCTGGGACATCATGTCTCGTTCCATCCACCACAGACTGTCCAGGAGTTGGCGGATGCTTTAGTCCAGGTCTGGGAGGAGATCCCTCAGGAGACCATCCGCCACCTCATCAGGAGCATGCCCAGGCATTGTAGGGAGGTCATACAGGCACGTGGAGGCCACACACACACTACTGAGCCTCATTTTGACTTGTTTTAAAGGACATTACATCAAAGTTGGATCAGCCTGTAGTGTGATTTTCCACTTTAATTTTGAGTGTCACTCCAAATCCAGACCTCCATGGGTTGATAAATTGGATTTCCATTGATAATTTGTGTGTGATTTTGTTGTCAGCACATTCAACTATGTAAAGAAAAAAGTATTTCATAAGAATATTTCATTCATTCAGATCTAGGATGTGTTATTTTAGTGTTCCCTTTATTTTTCGAGCAGTGTATATTAGTGGAAATATATTCATGACAAGATATAGAAATAGTCATTTGTTGATTGTATCGGACACTGTAGTGTGCTCTTATTGTAAGGACCGACGCTGGAGACGAGAAGCAAGTACAGGGAGTGAACATTTAATGGAAAATGGACATCAAACAAAACAAGAACAGCGTCTGGACGGGGGGGACAAAACATGGGGACAATAATGCAGACACGGGGAACAAAACTGAAGAAAAAACAGATATAGAAGGAGAAGGGGGCAATCAACAACGTGAAGGAGTCCAGGTGAGTCCAATGAGCACTGATGTGCGTAATGACAGTGACACGTGTGCTTAATGAAGGGCAGCCTGGGCCCTCGAGCGCCAGAGAGGGGAAGCGGGAGCAGGCGTGACACTTACATGAGTGCCTTTATGCATGAATCAAATCCCGTCGTCTCTTCATGCTGTCAGCACACAGCTCCGGGGCTTTGTGTGAGCAAGCCTCACAAACAGAATTGGTTGCACTGCACATAGTTTTCATGGGCATTGTTTTGTGTGCACCTGCAGCAGGTGTCGGATAATCGCTCTGAAGGGAATGCATGGCATAGTCTCAGAAAATGTCCACCCCATACCCATCAGACTAAAATGACTCCATATCCATGCTCTTTCCGTTGTACACCCCGCAGACATACAAGAGTGCAATAATCTCTCAGAATTCATCCACAGACATGTCCCACCTACTGTTTCCTTTCCTGTGCGCATGAGCAACAATACAATCTCTGATGTGCTGCAACATCTGCATGTCAAACGTGTCCCTCTTTTCTACACAAACCGTGCCATCCCTCCTGACTCTGTTCTGGTTTTTCTACGGCGAGGCTCAGGCATCGGAGGGGGAGGCAGAGGCTCAAAATCAGATGAAGACTCTTCATCGGCAACATCGATTTCAAGCTCAATATCTGATCCTCCAACTCACTTAAATTCTGCAGCATTTGCACTACACACTTTGTATGTTGCACTCAGTGTCTGATTTGACTCGGAGGGTAAATTATATACCATATCCAGCCTTTCATAATAAAATAATTAGACCGCCCACTATTCATCAAAATCACACTATTGTTCTAAATTCAAATCACCCTCTTTATCATACAGTTCAGTGAAGTCATATACAACATGATCGGTTTCTATCTAGTTTATATCACCTATTCATCCATTAATGACAGACTGGCATATTTAACAATTTAAGTTTGTTATACTACTAGTTTTCACTTAGTAGCCAGAGCAATGCTGCCACGTGAGTGGTCATGAGCTGAATGCATGGACAGCATGGATATTCATGGACAAAAGATAAGTAATAGAAACTGCATAATATGGTCAGATTGTCAATTGAATCTTGTCTATAGGCTAACTCTTAATATGTGTGAAATTAGTTTTGGTATAGTTTAGATGTAGTTTCAATTGACGGGCTGTGCAGGCTGACTGGCATCGTTCGTTTCCCGCTCATTAAGTTGGATAGTCATTCATCATTCTAAAAAAAAGCTGATACCGATTAAATCGGCCGATTTTTATTTGTAATAATGACAACAATACTAAATGAACACTTATTTTAATTTAATATAACAATAAAATCAATTTAGCCTCAAATAAATAATGAAACATGTTCAATCATTAAGTTGGATAGAGTCATTCATCATTCTAAAGGCCTACTGCAAAACATAGCATGTTTTTGTTTCCCTTACAATACATTTGATTAGTAATAGAATAACAGTTAATAAAAACAGTCCTGTAACAGCGTTTTTTTTAAAGTAAATGCAACAGAGAATGGTATCAATCAGCAAAGCGTGCGGTCAAATTATTAACGTCGGGCCTCCCGGGTGGCGCAGTGGTCAGGGCACTGCATCGCAGTGCTAGCTGTGCCACCAGAGACTCTGGGTTCGAGCCCAGGCTCTGTCGCTGCCGGCCGCGACGCACAATTGGCCTAGCGTCGTCCGGGTTAGGGAGGGTTTGGCAGGTAGGGATTTCCTTGTGTCATCACGCACTAGCGACTCCTGTGGCGGGCCGGGCGCAGTGCACGCTAACCAGTTCGCTAGGCGTATGGTGTTTCCGCCGACACATTGGTGCGGCTGGCTTCTGGGTTGGATGCGTGCTGTGTTAAGAAGCAGTGCGGCTTGGTTGGGTTGTTTCTCGGAGGACGCATGACTCTCGAACTTCGTCTCTCCCGAGCCCGTACGGGAGTTGTAGCGATGAGACAAGACAGTAACTACTAACAATTGGATACCATGAAATTGGGGAGAAAAAGGGGCATTTAAAAAAAATAAAAATTAACATCAGCGCCAACGTTGATAAATATGCATAACACAAACTCATCATTACACTATTGTTGATCTAAATTAAAGCAACCTCTTCGCCCTCATCATTCAGTTAGGCCTTATTTCAATTTGAGTGCACAATTATCCATTTGTCATTCATTCAGTGGGCTGGCATCGTTTGCTTCACTGGATAGAGTAGAGGATATATTTTGCATCATTCTAAAGGCCTACATGTAGCATGTTCTTGTTTCCCTTAAAATACATTAAAATCACATTGTATTTGTCACATGCGTCGAATACAACAGCCCTAACCAACAATGCTATAAAAAAAACACAAAAAAATAATAAAAGTAACAAATAATTAAAGGAGCAGCAGTAAAAAACAATAGCGAGGCTATATACAGGGAAATAGACATTTGATTAGTAATAGAGGTATAGTACATA
Organism: Oncorhynchus nerka; assembly: GCF_034236695.1. Taxonomy (NCBI): domain Eukaryota; kingdom Metazoa; phylum Chordata; class Actinopteri; order Salmoniformes; family Salmonidae; genus Oncorhynchus; species Oncorhynchus nerka. The sequence continues at coordinate 36,107,071 of NC_088407.1, read as the reverse complement.
AAAGTCCCAAAACAGCTTCTTTTTACAAAGTAAAATGTAAAAGAGAATGGTATCAACCCCCGGAGTACAAGGTCCAATTATTTGCTGCTGATAAATAGGCATAACAAAATCATCATTAAACCATTGTCTTTGCCAATTAAATCAACCTCTTCACCCTCGTCATTCAGCTAGGCCTAATTTAAATTCAATTGTGAAGTAAGGTGCACAATTATTGCTCATTCATTCATTTATCATTCATTCATTCAGTGAGGAGAGAGAGAGACGCATTAGTGTCTGGCTGGGTACCAACGTCCTACAGCACATTGTCTTGGCGGGTTAAGATAGGAATAGGTGTGAACAAAATAAAAATAGTAAAGGCTCTAAAAACTTTTGTTTGTGATTTCAAAATTCGGACAAATGAGCAGTGTAAAATACAAACATTTAGGAAACGTCAGGGAAGGAGCATGATACAGCAAACATCAGTGGCTGTTGGCCTATGGCAGATCTAGTGTTAATAGCTGATTCTAAGATTTGTAATTGATCATGTATGTTTTTGCTCTTTGTTATAGAGCCAAAAAGATTGGAGAAGTGGTTTATCTATGCATCTCCATTTTGGATATAGAACTCTTCCTGTTGTTTGTTTAGTGTTTTCCAATTTTCCCAGAAGTGATTAGATTCTATGGATTCTTCAATTACATTGAACTGAACAAAATAAATCATTCATTAGAAATGCCACACCTTCATAGTTTTAAAACAAACTTATACTAAGTTGAAAAAAACTACAGACTGACTTTGTTATACAAATCTCACACTTAGTGATCACATTCTAAATTAAGGAGGGAAACAACATGGCCCCCATTGAATCAAGTTTCTGACAACAGACTGAAATGGGCATAGGAACGTGCTGTTCCTTTTCAGTAGTGTATATCTATATTGTTTTAGTGATTCACCATAGAGCAGACTCAGGATTTCTGGGTCTCTATGTTTTTGGTTGGATAGGTTTCTCAATTTCTTTCTTAGGTTTTTGCATTCCACATCAAACCAGTGGTCTTTGTTTCTCTTCCCCATCTCTCTACCCCTCCTCTCTCTCTAACCAGCTCTGTATTTAAATGTTACTATAGCTTTGGTCAATTCAACAACAACAACCCTATACAGTACCAGGACAGATGCGCTAATAGAAGAAGTCCAGTCCGGAACCGCAATACAAACTACAGCCTCACCCAAAACACACAGCGTCCAGCTCAATCCCAATTACATTTCCTCTACTAGGATATGAGAAGGACCCCCTCTCAGCCCAGAGAGACTAGTTGTTATTGCCTGATTACAGATAACAGACGTCTTTATTAAAAAGCCCAGAGGGTGATACCGCTGCACATCAAATAGGGTACAGGATCCCTGGGAGAGGCTACAACAACCAACCAACCAACCACACACACACACACACACACACACACACACACACACACACACACCCTTGCTGAGCCACAGCATAAGCAGCCCATCAACAGGCCAAGTCATTCCAGGGCTGAGGAATGAGACGAGAGGGATGATGAGCGCTGAAAGAATATGACAGACAGCCTCATGTTCATGTTGACAATGTGGTGTGTGTGTCTTCCAGGAAATGGGATTGGAGGAATGTGATGGTTCCGTTCCCTGTCTGGTGTTGACAGTTGTAGCTGAGGGCTACGGTCAGGAAGACCGCAATTGCAGCATTTTGGGGGTTCTGATTGAATAGGTCATTCACAGGGAAACAAATTCAGAGAATTCACTGCGTTGTGAATGTGATGTGCGTGCACGTGTGTTAGTGTTGTCACGATACCAGAAGTTTGACACAATACCAGATTTAGTATCACGATACTCGATACCGCCACGATACTCAAAAGAGCGACAAAAAAAGGCGTATTAGCCAAAGACACAGAATGGCACTTGATTCAGACAGATAAACTCAGCAACTTCTGTTCAATCATTGGGCATCTTTTGAGTTCAATATCATTACATTCCAGAATTGTCATAAGAAAAGAAAAATCTGAGACAGCCACGTCTGCTTTAATTCATAAATTATACAATTAAATTAGACTTTGTTTTTACCAATCTAACTAGATAAAACATAACGGTAATGTATTTGAATGGTAACTCTATTGACAAACTGGGTAAATACCAAAGCCTAGTTCTATTCACAATACAGGTGAATGCATATTCAATAGGAATCTATGCATGCTTGAGTTATTGAGCTTGCACTGAGTTACTCACTGTTTTCACGGGGCTACAGATGACAAACAATCTGTTTCGGGTTCCACTTGGGAATTATATGATTGTACTGATCAACAACATTTGCATAGAAGTAGAGATCTCTTCTTTTATAAAAGTGTACACGGTCTCTAAGACCCACTAATGACATCATTCACAAGTCACATTCCCACACAGTCAGTTGAGAGGAGAGATACCTGACACAGACAAACGGGGAAATGTGTCTTTAGATGTGAGGGAGAGATGATTAAGTGAATTAGCTAAAAATGTGTTTTTTTTTTGGTGACAATGACCAAATTTTGTGTTATGGTTATCACAAAGTACTTAAGGTAGTGAAATGATTTTAGCTTCTAATGTAAGCTAGGGACAAAAGTTAGCCTACAAATTATTATTATAATTTTTTAGTTAGCCTACAAATCTGGAAGTAAAGTTATGTAGCCTGTATGGACATTAACAGTTTCAACATTTCTAAATGCAGTGTTGCATTATCCAAGTGTGCTAACTGCTGTGCGCATGAGAGGGAAGCAAGAAGTATGTAGCCCAGACTCCCAGTCCTCTAGCAATGAGTAAGCGGAGCAGGCAAGAGGCATGAGTGGTGCACTCCATGCAATATAGGCACGTCGCCTGTGCTGATAGACAGACTTCATCCTCTCAGTCAGTATACAACGTGAGACACGTTGGACAGAAAGTAACAACCGTTTTAGTACCGTTCATGTTCTAGTATCGAAAAAGAAAGAGGTTTCGGGATACCATGAAACACTAGTGTGTGTATTAGAGGTCGACCGATTGATCGGAATGGCCGATTAATTATGGCCGATTTCAAGTTTTCATAACAATCGGAAATCGGTATTTTTGGGCGCCGATCTCCGATTATTAAAAATATATATATATATATATATATATTTTTATACCTTTTATTTAACTAGGCAAGTCAGTTAAGAACACATTCTTATTTTCAATGACTGCCTTGGAACTGTGGGTTAACTGCAGAACGACAGATTTTCACCATGTCAGCTCAGGGGTTCCACTTTGCAACCGCACAGTTAACTAGTCCAACGCTCTAACCATTGCACTCCACGAGTAGCCTGCCTGTTACGCGAATGCAGTAGAAGCCAAGGTAAATTGCTAGCTAGCATTAAACTTATCTTATAAAAAACAATCAATCATAATCACTAGTTATAACTACTAATCCAGTTTAGCAGGCAATATTAACCAGGTGAAATTGTGTCATTTCTCTTGCATTCATTGCACGCAGAGTCAGGGTATATGCAACAGTTTGGGCTGCCTGGCTCATTGCATACGAATTTGCCAGAATTCTACGTAATTATGACATACATTGAAGGTTGTGCAATGTAACAAGAATATTTAGACTTAGGGATGCCACCCGTTAGATAAAATACCGAACGGTTCCGTATTTCACTGAAATAATAAACGTTTTGTTTTCGAAATGATAGTTTCCGGATTCGATCATATTAATGACCAAAGGCTCGTATTTCTGTGTGTTATTATGTTATAATTAAGTCTGATTTGATAGAGCAGTCTGACTGAGCAGCAGCAGGCCCATAATAATTCATTCAAACAGCACTTTTGTGCGTTTTGCCAGCAGCTCTTCGCAAGCACAGCGCTGTTTTTGACTTCAAGCCTAATGGCTGGTGTAATCAATGTGAAATGGCTAGCTAGTTAGCTGGGTGCGCGCCAATACTGTTTCAAACGTCACTCGCTTTTAGATTTGGAGTAGTTATTCCCCTTGCGCTGCAAGGGCCGCGGCTTTTGTGGAGCGATGGATAACGATGCTTCGAGTGTGGCTGTTGTCGATGTGTTCCTGGTTCGAGCCCAGGTAGGGGCGAAGAAGGGGGCGGAAGCTATACTGTTACACTGACAATACTATAGTGCCTATAAGAACATCCAATAGTCAAAGGTATATGAAATACAAATGGTATAGAGAGAAATAGTCCTATAAATACTATATTAACTACAACCTAAAACCTCTTACCTTGGAATATTGAAGTCTCATGTTAAAAGGAACTACCAACTTTCATATGTTCTGAGCAAGGACCTTAAACGTCAGCTTTTTTACATGGCACACATTTTTACATGGCACATATTACTTTCTTCTCCAACACTTTGTTTTTGCATTATTTAAACCAAATTGAACATGTTTCATTATTTATTTGAGGCTAAATTGATTTTATTGATGTTTTATATTAAAGTTAAAATAAGTGTTAATTCAGTATTGTTGTAATTGTCATTATTACAAATGAAAAAATATTATGTATTTATTAAAATCGGCCGATTAAATCGGTAGCGGCTTTTTTGGTCTGCCAATAATCGGTATCGGCGTTGAAAAATCATAATCGGTCGACCTCTAGTGTGTATGCGCGCTTGTGAGTGTGTGAGCATGCACGTGTATGTGGAAGATGTGCCACTGCCGTGCCGATGTCTATGCAGGTCTGCACAGATCGAACAGGACGCAGGCAGATGTGTCTGCAGGCACGTGTATGTGGAAGATGTGCCACTGCCATGCCGATGTCTATGCAGGTCTGCACAGATCGAACAGGGCGCAGGCAGATGTGTCTGCAGGCAGGTGCCGTGTGTGAAAATATTTAGGATGAAAGGCAAAGGGGAGGGAGACAAACTACCCTAGTGAAAGAATGACGGGACTTCACCTTGTAGAACCATGCGCTTACAAGCCCAAACTTTATGCACCGATGAAGCTGTTTATAATGTGTGAGTGTGTGTGTGTAGTAATCCAATAACCCGTGTGTGAATGCCAACGAAAGGAACAGCTGTGTTATGAGGGACCCCTTGAAAATGTGACGACATGACATTCGGCCTAGATCTAAATAACAGTTCTCTCCCCTAACCTGGTATACTGTAGATACGTCTCCTTTTAATTAAACCTAGTCTCACCCTCAATGGAACACATCAACAAAGTCTGTGAACAAGTCCATTTTGATGACCAAAACACCACATTATTTGGTTATGTTACAGATGTTCACACCACATCCAACATCGATCCCACGCCCGTAAAACAGCCCAAGCTGTTTGATCCTACCGTGCTAACTTCCCTAGCGTCTGGGAGCCATTAGCGGAATCCAATAGCCTTTTACAGGAGCAAAGTGACACTCTGAGGCGAACATCATTTCTCTCTCAAACTATATCCTTCCCTCTACTTTGTAGATCTACTTTGGGTCCGACCCAAACCGCACCACTTTCCCCGGCAACCTCCGTCTCATAAATGTGGCAAGGGCGCTAACTACCTCCCCTCTTTCATCTTCTATCTATCCTTTCTCGTCCCTCGCTTCAAATTGCTACCATGTGGGGAGGCTTGGTGGTCAGGGTGACCAGACGACTGTGCAGGGAGTATAGACACACACAGTCTAATTAACTGGAATCCTTCCTCCTCTCCTCCCGGGAAGACTGGAGAGGCAGAGAGAGGGAGGGAGAGAAAGAGGCTAATAACCATTATTTTACAGAGACCCTAATTAGAGAGGTAGAGAGGGTGAGGGATTTTGAGAGAGAGAGAAAGAAACTTAATTGGGGAGAAGCCATATACCACAAGTGAGGGTTAGGTCAGATGGAAGGAAAGTAGGAATGAGAGATTTTATGGAGAGACAAGAATGAGAACAAGTGAATTCTATATACTGTGTTTAACTGTTAAATATTATAGAGTGAATGTGAAAGACAGATAGAGAGGGGAGGAGTTGGACAGACAAACAATGGGAGGCAGGGAAGGGCTCAGGCTCTTCTGTGCTCACCCCTCTGCCCTCTGTGTTGAGTAGTTCAGAGCTGAGACACACACACACTCTGCCCTCTGTGTTGAGTAGTTCAGAGCTGAGACACACACACACACTCTGCTCTTTGTGAGGAGTCAATGCACAAATGACTGAAGGAGCCTGCAGCAAAACTCACCTCATGCCCTCTCAGACACTGACTCACAGCTCTGGGGGGGGGGGGGGGTTTCTCAAATACCTGGGGTGGGTAGACAGACAAACACAGAAAAAAAAAAATATATATATATATATATATATTTTAAAAAAAATAAAAAACACCCTACAATAGTACTCACAGACGATAGAGAAAGTCAATCTTCTCCACTCCCACTCTAATGATTTTCTACCTGGCCTTGAGTCTCCATCTGGATTCATGACATGTTAATGGAAGGTGCTGAGGAGTATTTTTCGCCGTTCAAACAGGAGTAGTAAAGGCCTAGTTCAGACATTTTTTTCCGTTAAATTTCAATTCATCAGAGGGTGCTGCAACACCCTCAGCAACCCTACTTGCCGGGGCTATGGCTTTGAGGTTCTAGTTCAGTCATGTTTTTTTGTTTCCTTGAAGGGAACAGAGAAGAGGGGAAGGATAGAGCCTGTGTGTGTGTGTGTGTGGGGGGGGGGGGGTTCCTAGGGGTGAGGAGAGAGCTAATGTTGTGATAACATCATTCAGAGGACATTATTCAGAGGACAAACATCCAGAACGCTTGCCATATCCAAAACACAGCCGCCAGGACTGGAGAGAGGCTTCGAGTAACCCAGAGCAAGCTATACGTTACTGTAATAGAACAGGGACATTATATTATATTGGAGATGTTCAAAACATATTGTTTTGACATGCATACGTCGTGTTCATGTCTAACCAAGCAGAATCCAACTCAACACAAATATCTTAAATGGATATCACAAAGATGATTCACAGAAAAACTGACAACTGTTGCTGAAAGGGAATGAAGAGACTTTCGGCTTTGGAAAAACGAGTCATCAAAATGACCCCAACGCTAGTATGATGACCTTGTGTCAGGCAGCGCAAACTATCAAAACACATTCACTTCAGCTCCAGATGCCAGCCTTGTCAGAACACGAACTGAATGTCGTCCCTCGTATCCCTACTTGAAGCAGAGCAATCATGCGTACTCTACTCTCCCCACGGTACTCATAACACAAGCACCGACAGGTACCGAGCGTCAGACAGGGGTGCACTCTCGCAAATCACATTTTACCTCAGATTTTCCCCGTGAACTTTTCGTCACATGACATGCCAAGGGTTTCAGCTAGATGGCTCCAGCCACTGGAGGCGATCTTTAAGTCGGAATTATTATTAGAGCAATGATTCATAACATTAATCAAATCTAGACGTCAGTTTGAATGACTGTAGCGAGATGTGGGGAGAGTAATGGAGGTGGAACTATGCCCAGGTATACTTAGAGGCATTATCAGGGAGACAGGGAGAAGGGTAGGCTAATCCTTACATAACAAAGGACAATGTTAGAAATTGATACATTGCTTTAGTCACTGCTAGGCTATGCAGGAAGAAAATGAGGCTGGGTAACTATCACATGCACGCACACACGCACACATATGCGGTATGTGCATACATGCACGCACAATATGCTTCCTTCATCATTCTGTCTTCTTACAGACCATTGGGGGCAGGATGTTTTCCTCAAGGCAAACACCTGGACTAAAGACAGCGGAGCTCAACAGACTCTCTGAGGAATGAGAGCGAGCTACAGATCCTCCCATAGTGCACTCCACCTTCACACTTAGCCCTGCTGTAATGCGTCTTGCCCTGACACACACTACAGAACGCCACCCTGAGGCACAGCAGACTCACTGTACCCACCAGAGAGACAGCACAGACAGAGGGAGTCTAGGAACACTGTCCTCGGGCAAAGTATGGTACACTCATAACCACTAAAGAGAGATTTTTAAATCCCCTTTACTAGGTCGAAACCCTACAGTACATGAATAGTGACGCTTCAGAAATCATGCACCGGCCTGTAGGGAAAACAGAAGTTTGAGAGCGAGAGAGAGAAAGAGGAGAGGAGACTGAAAGATAGGAATGGAGAATAGAAGTAGATTCAGAGAGAGTTGGAAGGTAAGAGAAGCGAACAGATCTATTTTACAGAATGAGAGAACACACAGAGAAGCAGTGATGGAGAAAGACAGAGAGAGAGAGATGCAATGGCACAGTTCCAATCCGAGCTAACATTACTCTTCCCTGCATGACGAGGAACTGAGAAGGAATCAATGCTGTCGTAGTATTACCCTTTCTGTTATCACTAAATCAGTGGGGATAGGGTGGGTTGGTGATGGTAGGGATAATACTCGAGACATGGATTAATGGCAGGGGGAACCGTATCTCAGCCCTCGCAGCTGTGTTGCACTGCGCACCCCACGCTAACTCGCTACCTCACACCCAGGGGCACAGATGTCCAATAGTGACGTCAGCAGCAACGCCCACAGCACCGGCTTAATGGAACCAACTGCCAGAAATCTCAGTCGGTTACTGTAAGATGTAGGATGAGAATTTGCTGCCCGCACTACAGACGGCTATATCGGCCCGCTAATACAGGACTAGTAAAGGCCCAGAGCACTACTGTTATGAGATTCTTTTTTTTATAGATCACTTTTCTTTTTTTTCTTTTTAGGGTGTGCTGCAGCACCCCTAATTCCCGCTGCTATGGACAGGGGATCACGGTTTCACCTCAGATTCAACTCAAAACCATACCACCCATACTCTGACACATATTTTTTATGGGAAATGACCCACTGAGGCCTACTCAATAGCTGCTACTTCTTGTGTATCAATCAGGACATGGGATGAGAAAGTTGTCACATGGGGACCTACAGTACGTGTGTGTGCTCCACGGCCACTGTCGCCCTCTCCCAGGTTGTGCAAGGTAGGGTGTGTCCCAAATGACACCCTATTCCCTATGTAGTGCGTTACTTTTGACCAGAGCACTACACAGTGAATAGGATACCATTTGGGATGCAATTTTTTTTTTAAAGAGAGTTGGTCCAATACTGTGGCCAAAGAGCTTGCAGGATGTATACAGTAAGTCTGCCTTCCATTGTCCATTGTTACAGGGACTGCCTGCCTGGACTGACTGGGGTGGATTGGCTTTGGCTTCCATAAAGAGCTGGGGAAATACCGAGCCTCAGGCACACACAATTAGGGTTAAAAATACAACAAAGGCAGTAGACGTAAAGGTTCCAGGGATTATTTCCCCACCAAATTCCTTGTAAACAAACGGGACTGGGGGATACAGGTCAGCTAAGGTAGAGATGGAGACTATAGACAGGCCTAATGACCAACTAAAATACAAAACGCTGTTAAAACATATTTCAATCCAATATTTAAGAAAATGGCCCAGGCATTGGTAACATTTACATTACATTTAAGTCATTTAGCAGACGCTCTTATCCAGAGCGACTTACAAATCGGTGCATTCACCTTATGACATCCAGTGGAACAGTAGTGCATCTAAATCTTTTAAGGGGGGGGGGGGTGAGAGGGATTACTTTATCCTATCCTAGGTATTCCTTAAAGAGGTGGGGTTTCAGGTGTCTCCGGAAGGTGGTGATTGACTCCGCTGTCCTGGCGTCGTGAGGGAGTTTGTTCCACCATTGGGGGCCAGAGCAGCGAACAGTTTTGACTGGGCTGAGCGGGAACTGTACTTCCTCAGTGGTAGGGAGGCGAGCAGGCCAGAGGTGGATGAACGCAGTGCCCTTGTTTGGGTGTAGGGTAAGTGTCATTTGTAGTCATTGCTTATCCCTTCAAAACGGCGCCCCTTCCTAAACATGTAGTCTGATTAATCAAAACCCAGCAGATTTTCCCATCCTGTGCCCCATTATATTTCATTCATTGGATTTGTTCTAAATAACTGAGCTTCATGATCCCCCCCTCCCTCCCTCCTGGCCAGTCAGTCTCAGCAGCCATGAGTGGCTGCTGCAGGGTGCGACCAGCTGATCCCTACCATGCTGCATCACAATAGTCTTACTCTTAAGCATTTCCTTTCCTTGTTCCATGCCCTTCATCTTTACCCATCTGAAACTACAGGCTAGTTAAAGGCAATATGGTTCTAGTGATTAAGGGGGTACGGCAGGATAGGAGCTTGAACCAGCCACTCTGTGGTTTCTGGGTAAATTCACCATCTGTGCCATTAAAGCCTAAGCTTTTTGGCATAAACAGTAGGCTTTACACATACTGGGAGGCTACATGGAATGGTGCTTTTGGCCATCATTTGCTTCCACCTGTTCAATTTTCGGCCTCAGTTCACATGGAGGAAATAATACAAGGATAGGAGAGAATACGATGACAGGAAGCAAATGCGGACCCTTTGATACACCTACACAGTGTCCCAGCCAATGAGGTATGGTCACGAGCACCATACCGTGAGAGTTCATTAGTCTGTCAATGAATCACGCTGCAACCTGCTCACCCGGCAGGACCCCCTGTTGGTCTACACCTCGTGTTCCTTTGTGTTGTGCCTCTCCATCCCTCATAGCAACCTTGTTCAAGTTGTTGTAGCAAGAATACTTTGACCATTTATATTGAAATGCTCAACTGGAGTTGAGACATACGAGGCGAATCATTTTATTCTCACGCGAAAAAAAAACTGGCAGAGAAACCATTTATACGGAAGTATTATGCCAAAACAAGGAGGGGAGGAAACAAACAAACTGATATCGTTTACATAATACATTGGAAAATTCTACAGCAAAACGCCTTATATTTCCCCAAACACAAACACCCTTCGAGGTGATAGCAAGCTATGCTACTGTAGAAACATGGTTACGCGTGGTTTTGTTAGACTACAATTATCTCAACAATCACGGACAGAATAACAATGAATGAAAGTAGATGTGTAGGGGTAAAACAAAAACGCTTACCTTTTCCGTTTCTGGCCATGTCGCCTAGATACTTCCAGGGTGCGCACTTATCCTGTATAGTAAGCAGGCTGTGGACTCTCGTGCGTCTCCCTTCCCTAGCTCCTTGCTTCCTTTCCCTTGGTGATGGGTCATTGGCGAACGAACGGATCGTTTTGGTGAACGTTGGAACCGAATTGCATCGGTGAAAGAGGCGTTCATTTTGGCTGCCTGATTTGCACACTACTGCTTTTTTGAGCTCAAAACAATGTTTTTTTTTTGCAGTTAAGTTACAAAATAATGATCCAAAGAGAGTGAATCCTCACTGCAGAAACAATACATAGTGGGGAGAGGAGAGCGCGTCAATCTGGTCCACGCTGATTTATTTATTTTTGCTGGCCAGTTAATAATTATTAAATGGCCAGGTAAAACTGTATTTGAACGCGCATTTCACGATCTGACATAATGGTAGCCTAGCTTTTGTGTTATACGTTGGAGATTGGCTTTTTCATGGTTCTAGGTTGTTTTTTAAGCATTTTGAACGAAGAGCCGTTTGGGAGCCAAATGAGCCGGCTCTTTTACGTGAACGGAGCCAAATGAGCCGGTTCACCGAAAAAAACAAGAAATGCCCATCAGTACTTTCCGTGGGTGATGGGACAGAAGCATATTCCAGCTGTCAAGAAGACAGACAAGATGGACACAGTAGTAGCCAATCGCAGCCGTAGCTTACAAGGACTTTCCCAATCACAGATATGGGGTGGGGGTCTTTGTCTTTTAAATAGAATAGTGGATTTGAGGCAGCTGATATAATAACTATTTATCAACATACAGGCCTATCAAGATAATAAATAGACTAACACAGAATGGCAGTTTGCTCATCTCTGTAGTCTCCGTTTTACTATACATACAGGCTATGCGAAACCATGATGAATCAAATGACAACAATGATTCACAGAATGATTCACTTCTTTTCATCAGCACCAGTTTCAACATAATAGATTCACAGTGTGGAAAAATGATTCAGTAGCAAGACTGCACCCAGAAATCTTCTTTCCTTTGTCCCAGAGCAACAAATTAGACAAAGTTGCATATTTGTTCACTGGGTTTAAACCGGATGTCCTGTTCTAATTTAATTTAGAGACAGACTAAATCACATACGTCAAACCGATTCCACGGAGGGCCAAGTGTCTGAGGGTTTTCGCTCCTCCCTTGTACTTGATTGATGAATTAAGGTCACTGATTAGTAAGGAACTCCCTTCACCTAGTTGTATAGGTCTTAAATGGAAGGAACAACCAAAAACCAGAAGACAAAAAGGCCCTCCATGGAGTGAGTTTGACAACTCTGGACTAAATGAATATTAACCAGGTCTCTCCAGCCCTATTCTAGAGCTACCCTACTGTCGTTTTTCACTGCAACTCCAGTCGTAACTAACCAGATTCAGCATATCAACTAGCTCATTATTAGAATCAGGTACACTCAATTAGGAACAGGGTTGGAGAACAGGGAACAAGGTTGGAGAACAGGGAACAGGGTTGGAGAGCCCTGATATGAACCAATAAGGATGTCTGTTGTGTCTGGAACGAACTTTCCTCACACCAGAAGAGACTGTCACGTATACAAAGTTAGCTACTCTCGTTTGATAGGTGCCACTGAGACATTTCAGTTTGTCTGAGAATAACACAAAAGAGTTTTCACAGACTGCTCAAGCAACTACCCAAACAGTCAAGATTCTGACCAGTTAAATTACCATAAAACCACAGCACACATCAAAAGAAACGGTACTGGATGAAACATTTATTTAAAGATGGACATCAGTATTTCTTGCAAACCAGCGAAGCCAAATAAGAACAAAAGCTAAACAAAAGGCTTAGTTACAGCATTAGAATAATGTTAAGTCATATTTTCAGCCTCTCATCATCCTCCACAGGGCCTCAACAACAGCGAATCACAGCATATGGTATCCGTTGGTTACACAGTGCAAAATAATAGATTGTGACAGAGCCAAATTCATTTTAACGTCATCATATTGCATAACGGCAATGTCAGAATTTTTCTAATTGTGTGCCACAGAGACTTACGTAACTCGCGTTACGCCTAGCCATTAGGTTAAAAGAACAACATATTTGATAAAGACTAGTCATTCCATAACATTGGGGTTAATACAATGAGGCAGACTTATTTTCACGGGACATTCTATAACAAACATGGTAATACACTTCTCTGTGACTATAGTGGCGCAATGGACATATACCTGCATACATAGGATATTCATAAATATCTGGCTTCCATTACAATCAAACAAGCAAAAACAGAAGCCACACATTGACCATATGATATGTTATTATGTCTCTATATTCAAAATAAATCAGAAGCAAAAAAATTGCGTCTATTGGGCAGCTCCTTCCGATTTCCTGTATCAAAAGCGTAAATAAAGTTGTGAATCCAACACTGTATTGACCTTGACGTAAGAGAGACACGCAGCTGATTCCTCTGGGTGGGAGGCTTGTTTACCTAATGAGATGATGAACGGGTTGTGCAATCTGGCCTGGTGTGTATCTGGGCTATATGAGCTCTGCTGATCTGGCCTGGTGTGTATCTGGGCTATGTGAGCTCTGCTGATCTGGCCTGGTGTGCATCTGGGCTATGTGAGCTCTGCTGATCTGGCCTGGTGTGTATCTGGGCTATATGAGCTCTGCTGATCTGGCCTGGTGTGCATCTGGGCTATGTGAGCTCTGCTGATCTGGCCTGGTGTGTATCTGGGCTATATGAGCTCTGCTGATCTGGCCTGGTGTGCATCTGGGCTATGTGAGCTCTGCTGATCTGGCCTGGTGTGTATCTGGGCTATGTGAGCTCTGCTGATCTGGCCTGGTGTGCATCTGGGCTATGTGAGCTCTGCTGATCTGGCCTGGTGTGCATCTGGGCTATGTGAGCTCTGCTGATCTGGCCTGGTGTGTATCTGGGCTATGTGAGCTCTGCTGGTCTGGCCTGACCCTTGAGCAAAACAGAATGCACTTGGCCCTACACTGCTATAAGGAACCTAAAAGGGTTCTTTGGCTGTCCCCGTAGGAGAACCCTTTGAAAAACCCTTGTTGGTTTCAGTTGTGGACATGGAACCCAAATGACAAATGAGTTCAACCTTGAACCAAAAAAGGTTCTCCTATGGGGACAGCCGAAGAACCCTTTTTTCTAAGAGTGTAGACACTGACTGAACTAAGACACATTTAGCATTTCCTCCCTAATAGTTAAGGTTAGGATTAGGAGAATGGAATCTGATCCCAGATCTGTGTGTGCCTAAGGGCAAGTTCAGAGCTCAGACCTGGATACGTGTTCCTTAGTTTCTGCCTCTCAGCTTACACTACTGTTTCCACAGCTGTTCAAACACAAAAACAAACACAGTGTTTCCGAACAGCCCTCCATTGTGATCTCTGTTCTGGGAAAGCCCTCCTCACCATTGATAACGCTACATCAACCTTCTTTCAATGTAACAATGATGTCGTAACAGTGATCCAAAAAGGTCAAAACACACATCCATACACACAACATTCTACCAAACTGCATAAATGATCATCCGATATAAGCAGACATTAGATTTGACAATGTAATTCTGCAACACTATCGGCATTCACATTCAACGAGGCACAATCAAGCACTTTTAATACATGGTCGACTCCATTGCTCCTGTATCAGCACTTTGTGGCAGCTGCTGACGCAAAATGGGTGTCATAAATACATTTGATTTGAATTTCGATAAAAGCGCTTTCATTTCAGATTGACATTAGAAGTCAGGAGACACGAGCTTTGATGACGGCGGCTAATGTTCTACTTACCGATGGAGCAAAACTCTAATTTGATATTTATTCAGATTGACTGTGTTTTTAATTTTTATTGAGCATGTATTTTCCAATACACCTGCCCTATAGCCATTAGATTTAAAGATGACCATCCTCATCCTCCCTTTAAGATGTCTATAAATAAATGCCAAACAAAAGCATCTGAATTGGGCTTTTCATTGGACAAAAGTTGTGTTACAAAATGTGCATCAAATAATTAACCAATATGAGGGACCAAAATGATCCAAATTGAGAATGTTTTTACAAACATTTCCATCGTAGACGACCTCGACCATCTCTCATATGCATGCATGCCCTAGAGGCAATATATACCTTGGCTTGCATAACAAACTCCTAGACAAATATATGTACACTGTATGTCACGTGTATATTGTATGCCACTTATGGTTGAATTAATTGTTGGAGTTTCTGGAGACTTAGCAAAGCCAATATACGTTTCCCCACTACATATGTGGCAGTGGATGCCAAATGATTTACAAACAACGAACATAGAAAGGGTTCATCCTCTATCACAGAAGGTACAGATTATATGTCAATATGCCATTATCAATTCATTAAGCAAGGCTTAACTTGTATTGCTCAAGTGCTGCTGCAGGCCTGTGTTAGATAGTGTGAGGACAATGAGGGGGGGAGCAGATGATAAAGGTGTCATAACAACACGATTCTCACATCTGAAAACGTCCACAGAATGGATGACGGCCATCCAGGAGTCAAAAATAGCTTATAAAAATAATGTAGGTTTTTGATGGGAAGGGATTTACGTAAAAGTGTCTGGCAAGGCAGTGTTTGACAACAGGGCTTGAAAGAACCTGAGGCTCTATACATCTGCTATGGGTATCAGTGGTGCCTATGGTACTGTTTTTACCCATGATTCATGCTGTTGGCGCTGATCCAACCCCAACACTCCCATCTTCACTGATTTATGAGTGGCGTGTGTAAGATACAGCCCTCTATCAACAAATCATGGCATGGCTATCAAACAAACTACCCACTTAAAAAAGGAGAAGATAAACTTTTCCTATCTTAACCTCCACTGCTGTAAAATGATACATCTGTTGTTCAGATATGAGACTATAAGTTGTGGTGAGTTAGAGGCTAGCACAGGCTACAGCAGGGAAAGGGAAGATAGAGAGAGAGAGAGAAAGAAAGAAAGAATGAAAAAAAGAAAGAAAAAAGAAAGAAAGAAAGAAAGAAAAGGAGATGGAAAAAGACAGAGAAGAGGAGTAAGAGGAGAGGTGAGGTGGTAAGAGAAAGAGAGAGAAAGAGAGAGAGGGGGAGAGAATGAGAGAGAGCAAGAGAGAGGGGGGAGAATGAGAGAGAAAGAGAGAGGGGGATGAGAGAGAGAAAGAGAGAGGGGGGAATGAGAGAGAAAGAGAGAGGGGGGGGGGGGAATGAGAGAGAGAAAGAGAAAGAGAGAGGGGGAGAGAATGAGAGAGAGAAAGAGAGAGGGGGAGAATGAGAGAGAAAGAGAGAGGGGGGGGAATGAGAGAGAGAAAGAGAGAGGGGGTGAGAGAGAAAGAGAGAGGGGGAGAATGAGAGAGAGAGAGAGAAAGAGAGAGGGGGAGAGAATGAGAGAGAGAAAGAGAGGGGGGGAGAATGAGAGAGAAAGAGAGAGGGGGATGAGAGAGAAAGAGAGAGGGGGAGAATGAGAGAGAGAGAGGGGGGATGAGAGCGAGAGAGAGAGAGAGAGACCTTAAATGAGACACGGTAGATAAGGAAAGATCAAGTGAGAGAGAGAGACCATAAGAGAGGATAAGAAAAACAGATAGCAGGAATGATAAAAGAGGGGAAAACGAAACAGATAGAAAACAGACAGAGATATTGTTCCATGTCGAGATAAAGACCGTAGAAGAGGCAGACGTTGAACCAGGAAGAAACAGAGACAAAGAGAAAAAAGCCTATTTCTCTTTTTGGGGAGGAAGGGGGTGGGGGATGCAGAACTCACATAGAGGTGGGGAGAGGGGAAGAGGAGGAGTGGTGTCACGGGCCATGCAAATGCATCTTCCCCGTCCCACCTCCCCAAAGGTTATAAAAAAATAACATTCAGACCACAACGCATACAAAAGCTATATGTGACGAACATTGCCTCGACGTTGGATGTCGGTCACGGCGACATCGTGAAAATGTCTCCACCTTCCTTATTCTGGCAGAGATGATGTTTCGCAGGCGCAACGTCGTATGGCGGTGCATATATAGATGATTTCTGATGGGTTTTTTTTTTCTTTCTGATTTCCTTTCATCCAGACTGGACAGACGTTGTAGACTAGAGATGCTATTTTTATCCCTGTTACAGTCACTTGGCTTTAGAAAAGGCGTGCCTTCTTTTTCATGTCGTTCTTCTTCCACAGGGCCATGCGGTCAAACTGGTCCAGGGTCATCCCGAACACATGCTGGAAGTCCTCTGGGGAGAGGTGTCTCTGGAAGAGACAAGAATACAAGACAATATGTTTGTAAAATAGTGGGAATATGACAGACAGACAGACAGACAGACAGACAGACAGACAGACAGACAGACAGACAGACAGACAGACAGACAGACAGACAGACAGACAGACAGACAGACAGACATACAGAGAATAGAAAGAGGGAATAGAAAGAGAGAATAGAAAGAGAGAATATAAGAGAGGCAAGAGAAAGAGTGGTGAGAGAGAGATACTATCAAATACATAGTTCACTTTTATCAGGGCACACAATCAAAACTGACATAAATATGTCAGCAGCTACGGTATCAACCATGGACAGTGCATTTAGCCATCTGTTTAAGTGCAGGATTCCATGTCCTGTGAAGTGCACTTGAGTGCAGTCGCCTCACTCAGCCCCTGTAACAACACCACTCTCACACACACACAGAGAGATGTAAACATATGTTTCCCATGCTAATAAATCCCTTTGAATTGAATTGAGAGAGAGAGAGAGAGAGAGAGAGAGAGAGAGAGAGAGAGAGAGAGAGAGAGAGAGAGAGAGAGAGACCGCAGTGACAGGTGTTGTGCTTACCCCCACCACCACACCCCACTCCTTAGTGGCGGCAGGGTTGCCTAGTGGTTTGAGCGTTGGACTAGTAACCAAAAGGTTGCAAGCTCGAATCCCCGAGCTGACAAGGTAAAAATCTGCCGTTCTGCCCCTGAACAAGGCAGTAAACTCACTGTTCCTAGTTACATTTTTAAAAACCCAGGGGAGCAGAGCTGAGGGCCTGACTTGGACACACTATGTCTGGGGTGACCACAGATGGAGAGAGGGCCTGTGTGGGATGGCAAACACTAACCCCTAAGATGAGGCCTAAAGGGCTGGCTGGACCTGCTAGGAGCTTCAACCTCTTAAGCTGTGCTTACAACCTGCTTTTGTATTTAAATTCTATTTGAGATAAGTGCTGTATAATGCTTAACATAAGCTTATCATACTTACGTTATCCTCTGGTCCAAATTTACCTACACTTACACACATCTTACGCAACTTTTTTCACCATGAAACCTCAACCTCATACCATCCATGTGTGACCCAAAACCTACTGTTGTGTTCAGCATGAGAAAATCATTGGTCACTGTTTTTTTTTAATGAAAGATTTAACACACCAAATCAAAGTCCATGCCTCAGAACCATGTCTATCCCCTGTTTGGCTCACATTACAAATACTATAACCCCCCAAAATGTCAAAAGTATACGATGGAATCGTTTTTGAAATAAAAGATCCAAGAAATGTTCCATACACACAAAAAATATTTTTCTCTCTCAAATGTTGTGCACAATTTTGTTTACACCGCTGTTAGAGAGTATTTCCCCTTTGACAATATAATCCATCCACCTGACAGGTGTGGCATATCAAGAAGCTGATTAAACAGCATGATCATTACACAGGTGCACCTTGTGCTGGGGACAATAAAAGGCCACTCTAAAAATGTGCAGTTGTGTCACACAACACAATGCCACAGATGTCTCAAGTTTTGAGGGGGCGTGCAATTGGCATGCTGACTGCAGGAATGTCCAACAGTGCTGTTGCCAGATAATTTGGCAGTACATCCAACTGGCCTCACTACTGCAGACAACGTGAAACCACGCCAGCCCAGGACCTCCACATCCGATTTTCCGCCTGTTGGATCGTCTGAGAAGGGGGATCTGGGGTGCTGAGGAGTATTTCTGTCTGTGGGAAGAAAATCATTCTGATTGGCTGGGCCTGGCTCCCCTGTGGGTGGGCCTATGCCCTCAAAGGCCCACTCATGGCTGCTCACCTGAACAGTCATGTGAAATCCATAGATTAGGGCCTAATTTATTTATTTAAATTGACTGATTTCCTTCTATGAACTGAAAATCTTTGAAATTGTTGAATATTATGATTATATTTTTGTTCAGTATAGAATCGGGCTGTCATCGTGTGACGGTCAATCAACTAGTTTCCATAACGACCAGGCATCTCTAGCGGAGAAGGGAGGAATCTGGGCAAGACACCGCTGGCATCACATCAGATGAATGCAACATGGTACACACACCTGCCTAGAAGGCCAGCATCCCGGAGTCGCCTCTTCACTGTTAACGTCGAGACTGGCGTTTTGCGGCTACTATTTAATAATGAAGCTGCCAGTTGAGGACTTGTGAGGCGTCTGTTTCTCTAACTAGACACTCTAATGTACTTGTCCTCTTGCTCAGATGTGCACCGGGGCCTCCCATTCCTCTTTCCATTCTGGTTAGGGCCAGTTTGCGCTGTTCTATGAAGGGAGTAGTACACAGCGTTGTACGAGAACTTCAGTCTAAAGAAGGCCAGTTTTATTGTTTCTTTAATCAGAACAACAGTTTTCAGCTGTGCTAACATAATTGCAAAATGGTTTTCTAATAATCAATTAGCCTTTTAAAATTACAAACTTGAATTAGGTAACACAACGTGCCATTGGAACACAGGAGTGATGGTTGCTGATAATGGGCCTCTGTACGCCCATGTAGATATTCCATACAAAAATTGCCATTTCCAGCTACAATAGTCATTTAAAACATTAGCAATGTCTACACTGTATTTCTGATCAATTTGATGTTATTTTATTGGACAAAAAATGTGCTTTTCTTTCAAAAACAAGGACATTTCTAAGTGACCCCAAACTTTTGAACGGTAGTGTACGTTTTACAGACACAGTGTGTTTTACATGAGTTATGTTGTTGTTATTAGTTTTTATTATTCCCAACTTTCAGCTCCATTCAACCCCTCCCATCTATCTCTTAACACCATCCATATTGGATTATTACTCTTAGTAATCACAGCCCTCCATCCACATAATACAGGCATCTGACTTTGTCTGTCTGCCTGTGTATGGGGAAGCCACTGGGGTGTCTGTGTGTTTGTCCCGCTGGTAAATATCGACACACGCACGCACGCACACATACTGCAAAGCACAGTGTGATCTCATGGTGGGTTTAATGGGATTCCACAGCAGATTTGTATAAATCTTTGTGTGTGTGTGTGTGTGTGTACATGTGTTTGTGGACCTAGCTCTATGTTGTATAACACACACAGCAACTAGCTCTCACAGTCTCACGTCGGAATTAGACGTTCATCCATGTTTCTCAAAGATCAAATTTCGAAGTTGTTACAAATGTCAAATTTCTACATGTTTAGGGTTAAGTTTAGGCATTAACTCCACTATTTTAAGGTTGAGGTTAAGTTTAGGCATTAACTCCACATTTTTAAGGTTAGGGTTAAGTTTAGGTATTAACTCCACATTTTTAAGGTTAGGGTTAAGTTTACGTATTAACTCCACATTTTTAAGGTTAGGGTTAAGTTTACGTATTAACTCCACATTTTTAAGGTTAGGGTTAAGTTTACGTATTAACTCCACATTTTTAAGGTTAGGGTTAAGTTTACGTATTAACTCCACATTTTTAAGGTTAGGATTAAGTTTAGGTATTAACTCCGAAATCTTAAGGTTAGGCATTAACTTAAGGTAAGGGTTCAATTGTGGGATAGGCTTAAAACACAAATAAATAACTTTCAATTTGTTTTACCCCGTTTTCTCCCATATTTCGTGGTATCCAATTGGTAGATGCAGTCTTGTCTCGTCGCTGCAACTTCTGAACGGACTCAGGAGAGTCGAAGTTCGAGAGCCGTGCGTCCTCCGAAAACACAACCCAACCTAGCCGCGCTGCTTCTTGACACAATGCCCTCTTAACCCGGAAGCCAGCCGCACCAATGTGTCAGAGGAAACACTGTACACCTGGCAGTGTCAGCGTGCACTGTGCCCGGCCCGCCACAGGAGTCGCTAGTGCGCGATGGGACAAGGATATCCCTGCCGGTCAAACCCTCCCTTGACCCGGACGACGCTGGGCACATTGTGCGCCGCCCCATGGGTCTCCCGGTCGCGGCCCGGCTGCGACAGAGCCTGGACTCGAACCCAGAATCTCTAGTGGCACAGCCTTAGACCACTGCGCCACTCGGGAGGCCCTCAAAAACAACTGCTGGATTCAAACTTACAACCTTTGGAATCAGGTTACTATAAATCGAAAACCATACCTAGACTACCAACAGGGCCTTGGGGAAATACTGTAGTTAATACTGTAGTTAAGATAACAACTGATGTCGGATCAGTGCAGCCTCAGTGTCTCCATTCAGTTACGTCATCAAAATCCAGACATCTGTATTTGGAGCTCATTGTTGTGGTGTTGCATTAAGACACTTTATGTCAAGTAATAATCTCCACATGCATTGTTAGTCTCACCGGTTCTGAGCACAGAACGAATGACTTAATAACTCTTGGTAATCACAACCATCCATACACATAATAGAAGCATCTGTCTTTGTCTGTCTGTCTGTGTACGGGGAAACCACCGTCTGTCCCGCTGGTAAATATCGACACACACACGCACGCACACACACACACACACACATACTGCAAAACACAGTGTGATCTCATGGTGGGTTTAATGGGATTCCACAGCAGATTTGCATAAATCTTTGTGTGTGTGTGTGTGTGTGTGTGTGTGTGTGTGTGTGTGTGTGTGTGTGTGTGTGTGTGTGTGTGTGTGTGTGTGTGTGTGTGTGTGTGCGGGGGCCTGGCTCTACGTGGTATTACACACACAGATGGGGTTTGTATGAGTGAAAAATGAAATCACCAGTTTGAGATAAAAAAAACTTTACTGCCTGGATAATGTTGCTTCACCCCGAGAGATGATGACTTATCATCTGAAAACAGTCACTCCGTCTCACACACACGCACTCACACACACACACAAACCCATAGCCTGACACATATAAGAGGACGTATGTGATTTGTGGACAGTGGCACATACAGTAAGTGCATACACACTCACAGACAAGTAGAGATATTCTAAACCCACTGAAATGAGACCAACACACACACACACTCACACACACACACACACACACACACACACATATACAGGGCGAATGCGTAGGGGCAGACAAACAGCATGATAAATCAGCAGTCCATAACTCAGTGTGAGGCTAGAGGAGTAACCCGTCTGCCCCAGCCAACAGCGCACACACACTCACACAATACCATGATAACGTTACCACAAACCAACCCTCATCACATTGGGACAATGTGGTGAGAGCAGCCCAGTGTGCATTTGTAAGGGCGGGGGGGATAATCACACACACACACACATATGCTGAGGCAGACAGCCCTGGAGCCTTGTGTACGTCACACACGTACACGTACACGCGCACACACAGAGACAGGGTTAAAACAAAAAAGGGGCTGACTTCTCCCACTGAACCACATTGCAAATTAATATGGAAAATGGTAGGAAAAATACAATTCCAAGGTTTATGGCAATAACTAGGGCCTCTGCCTGAGTATACTAGAGAACACTGAGACATGGGCCTGGAACTGTGGTATGATTAGATGGGGAGAGAGAGAGAGACAGAGAGAGAGAGAGAGAGAGAGAGAGAGAGAGAGAGAGAGAGAGAGAGAGAGAGAGAGAGAGATCATTTGGTGCCTGAGGAATGCTGGACTAGTGAAAGGACAGCCAGTAACCACAGGAGCAATGACCCTGACCAACAGTACTGTATCCATCACAGGAGGCTGCTGAGAGGAGGACGGCTCATAATAACGGCCGGAATGACGAGGATATAATGGCATCTAACACCTGGAAACCATGTGTTTTATGTATTTGATACCATTCCGCTCCAGGCATTACCACGAGCCCATCCTCCCCAATTAAGGTACCACCAACCTCCTGTGGCATCCACATAGGCTGACCCACTGGGGAGCCAGGTCCAGCCAATCAGAATTCATTTTTTTCCCCCACAAAAGGGCTTTTTACAGACAGAAATACTCTTCCTCCCCCCCTTTGACGATCCCGCAGGTGAAGAAGCCGGATGTGGAGGTCCTGGGCTGGCGTGATTACACGTGGTCTGCGGTTGTGAGGCCGGTTGGATGTACTGCTAAATTCTCTAAAACCACGTTGGAGCCGGCTTTGGTAGAGAAATTAACATTTCATTCTCTGGCAACATCTATGGTGGACATTCCTGCAGTCAGCATGCCAATTGCATGCTCCCTCAAAACTTGAAGCATCTTGAAGCATCTGTGGCATTGTGTGGATGTGTGGGAAAACTGCCCATTTTATAGTGGCCTTTTATTGTCCCAGCACAAGGTACACCTGTGTAATGATCACGCTGTTTAATCAGCTTCTTGATATGCCACACCTGCCATGTGGATGGAATATCTTGGCAAAGGAGAAATACTCACTAACAGCTATGTAAACATATTTCTACCAAATAATGTAGAGAAATAAGCTTCTTGTGCGTTTGGAAAATTTCTGGGATCTTTTATTTCAGCCCAAGAAACATGGGACAGCACGTTAAAAGTTGTGTTTATATTTTTGATCAGTGTACATATTCAGAGTACCTCTAAAAAAGTCACACTTTAGGACTTAGGAGAGCGTGTCTCCAACCCTTGGCTCACCAACCGACCATAGTCATGTGGTCCTTAATTGAACAAACAGTCAAAAGCAGAGCAGGCCAGCCACAACCCAGCCACATAGGGTCAAGGCTAGAGTAATGGTGGGAAAAACAGAGTCTGGAATCCAAGCCTCCCGACTTCCGACACACCATCCCAACCTCACCGACTCCAAACCCAGCCAGGAGGTCGGCATTCCTGACCGCAGAGGGCAACCTCCTGCGTCAGTCACACCTCGGGAAATACTGACGTTCCCACTCCTCAGGGAGAGGTTCCTAGAGAGCGGGAGACTTCGTAAAAGGTTCGTAGGGAGTTCGTAGAGAGGTCATAGACTGGTTGAGAGGGGACAGGCTGATTATAAGAGATTATAAGAGTCTCCCTGTAGGATGCTAGGATCGTTTCCATGCCACAAGATCACCAAAGAATTGACTCGGAGCCTGGAGCCTGGAGCCTCACAGGACAGAGAGGGAGAGTAGGACAGAGGCAGAGAGAAAGAAAGAAAGAAAGAAAGAAAGAAAGAAAGAAAGAAAGAAAGAAAGAGCGATATGATGAACTCTCACCTCCAGTCTGGTACGGTCCACATCTCTGGGTAGCTTCACCCTCACCCTGTGAGTCACAGCCAGCACCTCATAGGGGTACACCTGGAACACACACACACACACACACACACACACACACACACACACACACACACACACACACACACACACACACACACACGGTCAGCCATTTAACACTACAGTCATCCTGGGTAGAGTGCTAATGTACTCTACCAAGATGAAGCCAAAAGACATCTAACTACAGTATATTTGCCAAATACATCAAACTAATATGATGTGAAACACCGGCAACAATTGACGGAACCTTACCTTGTACTCTGGAGGCGAGCAAAAGGGAGGGAAGGAGGGAGGAAAAGAGGGAGAGAGAGAATAATATGTCAGATGAATGACTGTGTTAGTATTTCAGAGGCCAATTACGAACACTACCATAATAGAACAGGCAAATAAATGACAGCACAAAGAGAATCACAGAATTGTGCAAATGAAGGTGATTCTTTGTGTAACTTCTATTTGTGATTCTTTGTGTAACTTGTTCTAACTCAGCACGTCAAAGGCTTTAAAAAAGCCTGGTACCAACTTCCTCCCACTGACACGCGCACACACACACCTTGAAACAAAGTTTTTCCGAGCATGGCACTGTGTGTGCTGCCTGTCTTTGGCTGAGGAATAGCAAGAGCACGCTGAGGCAGACAACTCTGGAGCGACTGCGTACATCACACACACACACACACACACACACACACACACACACACACACACACACACACACACACACACACACACACACACACACACACACACACACACACACACACACACACACACACACACTGATGTAACTCATATGGTGAAGGCATGTGGCTTTAGCACCCTTGAGCGAAAACTCGTCCACCTGAACCGCTTCCCATTAAAAGTGCAGCTGCAACATTATTACATCGTAGATCTGCTAATAGATCCTATCAGACCCGCCCTTTTCCAATATGGCAGCAATGAACTAGCAGATCTAGTATTTGCGATCTAGGTCCTACCTCTCATTCCTCCCCAGCTGTGGGAGTCCTGCTGGTCTGGCTCATCCTCAGCGTGGTCGGCAACCTCCTATGGAGGACACACACACGCGCGCGCACACGCACACGCGCACACACACACACACACACACACACACACACACACACACACACACACACACACACACACACAGACACACAGACACACACACACACACACACACACACACACACACACACACACACACACACACACACAGACAGACACACAGACACACAGACACACACACACAGTGGGTTAAGACTAAAAACAGACCAGGTCAACACACCTAAATGGATCCAGACATATTTGACCGTTTCCAGACCATACTGTACATTGTCATACATAATATATGTACTGTACAGTTACAAAGAGAAGCCTAGTCGTTCTCTCCTTTCCTATTCTCATTGGTTTGAGGATAAATTGCACACAAATGATACACAAGATGTCCCTTTTTGAAGGCAGCTTACAATCCAAGAGAGGCTACCCCCACACTCTCACAAGTGCAATCTGACTGCAGAGTCTAACCTGGTTGGAGAAAGGTTACCATGCATTGAGGGAGTTGAGGGGGAACTGGGTTAGCTACTGTAGCTGAGTGCATCCTTTCTGGTTTGGTTCCGGCTTCAGTCTCAGTCTAACTGGATCTCTGGGGTGTAAACATGTGATGGATTTCTCAGTGTGGGAGCGAGAGAGAGAGAGAGAGAAAGAGAAAGAGAAAGAGAGAGAGAGCGAGAAAGAGAGGAAGATAGAAAGAGAGAGGTAGAGCGAGAGAGAACGAGAAAGAGAAAGAGAGAGAGAGAGAGAGAAAAAAAAAGAGAAAGAGAGAGAAAAAGAGAGAGAGAGAGAGAGAGAGTGAGAGAGAGAGAGAGAGAGAGAAAGAGAAAAAGAGAGAAAGAGAGAGAGAGAGAGAGAGAGAGAGAGAAAAAGAGAGAAAGAGAGAGAGAGACAAACAGACATTCAGAATAACAACTGCTCCATTCCCAGCTCAGTAAATAAACGCAACCTCTCTCCATAGCCATACATCGTCTCGCTGTCTCAACTGCCACAGGAACTGTAACGGCCAATCAGGTTGCAGAATTCATGTCTACAGTGTAGCACGCTACTGGGGCCTGATACAGTCCACATTTCACATTTCCTCCTGAAAGTCGGCCTTTCAGCTATTTCACCCCTCTTGTCTAGCCGACCACCATCCATCAACAAACAAATATAAGCAGCAATAACACATTATTAAGGTTAGACTAAATACACTTTTCTGCTGCAGTCCAGTATCTGAGGAAGGAGTGGTTACGAGTGATAGGCCTACATGGAATCTGATAGGAAAGCTGTAAAACATGATTTCCCAGTCTAAAAGAGCTCTGTGAAAGTTAGAAAAACAACCAACCTTCCTGCGTTGATAAGTCAAGGGCTGTGTGTCAATACACTGAAATGGCTTCCTTTCCTTGTCTCCTTCCCTTGAGTACGGTTGATAACGCAAAAGACTGGATAGGTTTACATCTATTGCTTTCCCCTATCATAAGGCTGCTAGATACATTTACATTTAAGTCATTTAGCAGACGCTCTTATCCAGAGCGACTTACAAATTGGTGCATTCACCTTATGACATCCAGTGGAACAGTAGTGCATCTAAATCTTTTAAGGGGGGGGGGGGGGTGAGAGGGATTACTTTATCCTATCCTAGGTATTCCTTAAAGAGGTGGGGTTTCAGGTGTCTCCGGAAGGTGGTGATTGACTCTGCTGTCCTGGCGTCGTGAGGGAGTTTGTTCCACCATTGGGGGGCCAGAGCAGCGAACAGTTTTGACTGGGCTGAGCGGGAACTGTACTTCCTCAGTGGTAGGGAGGCGAGCAGGCCAGAGGTGGGGGAGGAGAAGACACAAGGAAAGGAAGCAAGTTCAACTATTGATACGCAGCAGAATATAGCCTTTTTTTGACATGAACTTCACTGTCTATTGGCCATAACTCACTCCCACCCGCTCGGTGACAGAAAAGGCGATGAATATTTACTAAACACTACCACCTGGTGGTTAAATCAATCACTTCGCCCAGCTGGCACCTCCTCCGCACAGCAATCAGTGCGGCACCTTATTTAATGAGCGGCGAGCTGAGAGAGGCCCGACAGACCAATCACCGATCGGTCTTTAATGGAGCTCTAATCTTTAGCGCGCTTGGCTAAGCCCGTTGGTATGGCGACAGGCACACCTCATTTCCATTTACGAGCGAGTTTTCCAGTACCTCACGGAACTCTGAGCTCTCTGTAAGACGGCCAATTCCGAATCAGACGCCTGCCCAGGATAGAACTGACTGTCCCCCTGCCAAGGGCTCCCCCCTCTCCACCCCTTGTCTCCTCCAGAATCAGAGAGGCCAAAACTACATCCCCTCCACTCCCTTGTTGGCACTTAGTTGAAGTGGAGCATCGCATTGTGTCATTGGGGACCATATGTGAGGCCACCTGGTGCAAGTGTGTGTGTGTGTGTGTTAGGATGCCTTTCCTCTGAGGGAGAGAGAGACAGTGTACATGACTTGTTGCGATCATGGCCCGCGAGACGCGAAATGAGCCAACGGCAGTCAGATGTGAACCTGTTTAACCGGTGTCACACATGCTGAACTATCTCCAGCGGTACAGGACAATGGACCCCGTGCGTATTTGTATAACATTTAACTTCATACTACACAACCAAGTAAGAGGTTGTCGCTGGATGATTCTGTATAGTCTCTGGTACTTTCTCATCGCAGCCTCTGTTCATTATGGTGTGTGTGTGTGTGTGTATGAGAACTCACCTTGTATATGCCATTTTTTCCATATCCTGGCAGGGAAGCAGACTTGCTGTAGGGGAAGCCTGTAAGGAACGAAACAATATCTAAGTCATCATAAGGGCTCTTCGGGCTATTTTTCTTTCAATCTGATGTCAATTCAGTGAGTCCTCAACCTTCATTGGTTGAGTCCATGTCAGTCAAGTCAGCGTTGAACAGTGATTGGCTACTCATTGGTGGAGGCCATGCCAGTCAAGTAAAGATTGACCACTGATTGGCTACTCACTGGGCAGGGAGGCGTCAGTGGGCAGGCTGCAGGTGGACTTCCTGGGGTCCAGCAGGTCCTCTGGGAGAGGTTGGCCGTCTATCTCACTCTTCAAGATCATCCAACTGGTCCTTGTCTATACAGAGAAATAGACCGCTTTTGTAGTGAATAACAATACAGTCTCAACAGCCAATTATTGTAGTGAATACAGTCTCAACAGCCAATTATTACAGGATATCCAAGGGCGGATTGATGTGTAGGTGAGTGGGACAGACAGACAGACACCTCCTCACCTTGACGTCGTCCCCTTCTGGCCAGGATGTTCTAGAGGCTGTAAAACAGTCATACAGTACGTAACGAACCACACTCCTGATGTTACGGTATATAACATAACACGTGACATCCCAGTTTCTGTACCACACATCTACAGTGGCAAGAAAAAGTATGTGAACCCTTTGGAATTACCTGGAGATCTGCATACATTGGTCATCAAATTTGATCTGATCTTCATCTAAGTCATCACAGTAGACAAGATAAGATTAAGAATTGTTGACTTGCATAAAGCTGGAAAGGGTTCCAAAAGTCCACGGTAAGACAAATTGAGAAAAGAGAAAGTTCAGCACTGTTGCTACTCTCCCTAGGAGTGGCCATCCTGCAAAGATGACTGCAAGAGACAGTGCAGAACGCTCAATGAGGTTAAGAAGAATCCTAGAGTGTTAGCTAAAGACTTACAGAAATCTCTGGAACATGCTAACATCTCTGTTGACGAGTCTACGATTCGTAAAACACTAAACAAGATTGGTGTTCATGGGAGGACACCACAGAAGAAGCCACGGCTGTCCTAACAAAAACATTGCTGCACGTCTGCAGTTTGCAAAAGAGCACCTGGATGTTCTACAGCGCTACTGGCAAAATATTCTGTGGACAGATGAAACAGTTGAGTTGTTTGGAAGGAACACACAACACTATGTGTGGAGAAAAAAAAGGCACAGCACATAAACATCGAAAACTCATCCAACCTGTTAAGTATGGTGGAGGGAGCATCATGGTTTGGGACTGCTTTGCTGCCTCAGGGCCTGGACAGATTACTATCATTGACAGAAAAATGAATTTCCAAGTTCACCAAGACATTTTTCAGGAGAATGTTAGGCTAGCTGTCCCTCAATTGAAGCTCAAAGGAAATTGCGTGATGCAACAGGAAAACGAACCAAATCAACAACAGAATGGCTTCAACAGAAGAAAGTACGCCTTCTGGAGTGGCCCAGTCAGAGTCCTAACCTCAACCCGATTGAGATGTTGTGGCATGACCTCGAGAGAGCAGGTCACACCAGACACTCCAAGAATATTGCGAAACTGAAACAGTTGGTGGTCAAAAATTCCTCCTGACCATTGTGCAGATCTGATCCACAACTACAGAAAACGTTTGGTTGAGGTTATTGCTGCCAAAGTAGGGTCAACCAGTTATTAAATCCAAGGGTTCACATACTTTTCCAACCTGCACTGTGAATCTTTACACAGTGTGTGTTCAATAAAGACACGCAAACGTATAATTGTTTACGTGTGATTCATTTAAGCAGACTGTGTTTGTCTATTGTTGTGACCTAGATGAAGAGCAGATCAAATTGTATGGCCAATTCATGCCGAAATCCAGGTATTTCCAAAGGGTTCACATACTTTTTCTTGCCACTGTACATCTATTTACCAGCTACAGTACAGTATGCTGCACAGACTGCATCCTATAATAAATCAACTGGACTCTGTGACATCATCATCACGAGACAAGCCCGTCGAGGATCTCCAAATGGGGCCGTGCAACACCTACTGCTTTAAAACAACAGTGACACAGTCAACAGCAACAACCCTAGTGACGGTACCGTTGTGTAACTAACTATCACAGTGTATAGTTTGTATTTGAATGTTGCTATATAGTATGCTCAGCGCCCAGTTTATAATTTAGAAAGCAGGCCTATTTACTCGGAAGAGTTAGTGAAATGGTGTATTTTCTGGTGCGTTCTATTGACCATAAGCATATGTCTGTTAGAATATACACAATCTAAACTGAAGACTGTTAACTCATAAATTGTGAGAAATATGCTGTGATGAAGTTGTCATATTTCATATGTATTGTAGATTGTATCGGCCTGTAGAATAATCCTCCGTCGTATGACACAGAAGATAAGGCATTATACAGCACATGCATTCATTTATTTCGACGGCATTTTGGTCCTCCCTTTGAAATACATTCGCACGCATACAAGAAAGGAGAAAGACCCGGAAAAAAACACAACATTTAAAACGTGACAAATACACAAAGGGTTATAAGTGGAACAAAAAAGGTGACCAAGACACCATCAGCACCACAACACCAAGTGATTCATACCCTCGACCAATTCCAATGGACACACAACAACGTGATCAGGAACAACGTGATCAGGTCACATGTACTACTAGGACCAATGAGCTACTGAGATGAATATGGGCAGGCATGGACGGGATGAGCAGACACTAACACAATCAGGGAGGTGTGAGAAATAAAAAGTGATCATTAAAAGGTGCAATACAGCCACTTGTGTTTTCCATGTGGGACCTTTGACTCAGGCAACAATGATTTTGCAGTGTACTTTACGGACACATTCTCCACAAAATAATTCTACAGTACAGTCGTGGCCAAAAGATTTGAGAATGACACAAATATTAATTTTCACAAAGTCTGCTGCCTCAGTTTGTATGATGGCAATTTGCATATACTCTAGAATGTTATGAAGAGTGAGCAGAAGAATTGCAGTTAACCTGTTAGTCCTATAGGGGCAGTATTTCATTTTTGGATAAAAAGACGTGCCCGTTTTAAGCGCAATATTTTGTCACGAAAAGATGCTCGAATATGCTTGGAATTGATAGCTTTGGAAAGAAGACAGTCTTACGTTTCCAGAAATGCAAAGATTTTCACTGTGAGTCCCTTAGAACAAATGTTTCGGGCAAAACCAAGATGTATGACCGACCAGGAAATGCACAGGATTTCTGAGGCTACGTTTTCCATGATCGCCTTATATGGCTGTGAATGCGACAGGAATCAACGGACTCTTTCTCTTGTTTCCCCAAGGTCTCTGCAGCATTGTGATGTATTTGTAGGCATATCATTGGAAGATTGACCATAAGAGACTACATTTACCAGGTGTCCCGCTAGGTGGCTGCGTGGCAATTGGTGCGCAAAAGTCAGGTCCCGGTATTTTTCCATTCAAATCTCAGAACAAACCAGGCTACAAGGACGGTGCTTTCAACGGAGAGAAATATGACAAACCACCTTCAGGATTGATTCAAACAACATTTTCCATGTTTCAGTCAATATTATGGAGTTAATTCGGAAAAAAGTTCGACATGTAGGTGACTGAATTTTCGGTTAGTTTCGGTAGCCATATGCATAGTAACAAAAGGGAACGATGTGTCCTACACAAGAATCTTTCAGGAAAAACTGGACATCTGCTATGTAACTGAGAGTCTCCTCATTGAAACATCTGAAGTTCTTCAAAGGTAAATTATTTTATTTGATTCCTTGGCTGGTTTTTGTGAATATGTTGCGTGCTAAATGCTAATGCTAACGCTAAGCTAGCTATCACCACTCTTACACAAATTAGTGATTTTCTCTGGTTCTAAAGCATATTTTGAAAATCTGAGACGACAGGATTGTTAAGAAAAGGATAAGCTTGAGAACAGGCATATTTATTTCGTTTCATTTGCGATTTTTAAAAATCGCTAATGTTGCGTTATGCTAATGAGCTTGAGGCTGTAGTAACGATACCGCATGCGGGATGGGGCGGACTAAGAGGTTAATTGCAAAGTCCCTCTTCGCCTTGCAAATGAACTGAATACCCCAAAAAACATTTCCACTGCATTTCAGCCCTGCCACAAAAGGACCAGCTGACATCATGTCAGTGATTCTCTCGTTAACACAGGTGTGAGTGTTGACGAGGACAAGGCTGGAGATCACTCTGTCATGCTGATTGAGTTCGAATCACAGACTGGACGCTTCAAAAGGAGGGTGGTGCTTAGAATCATTGTTCTTCGGCCTGTCAACCATGTTAACCTGCAAGGAAACACGTGCCGTCATCATTGCTTTGCACAAAAAGGGCTTCACAGGCAAGGATATTGATGCCAGTAAGATTGCACCTAAATCACCCATTTATCGGATCATCAAGAACTTCAAGGAGAGCGGTTCAATTGTTGTGAAGAAGGCTTCAAGGCGCCCAAGAAAGTCCAGCAAGCGCCAGGACCGTCTCCTAAAGTTGGTTCAGCTGCGGGATCAGGGCACCACCAGTACAGAGCTTGCTCAGGAAAGGCAGCAGGCAGGTGTGAGTGCATCTGCACGCACAGTGAGGCAAAGACTTTTGGAGGATGGCCTGGTGTCATGAAGGGCAGCAAAGAAGCCACTTCTCTCCAGGAAAAACATCAGGGACAGACTGATATTCTGCAAAAGGTAGAGGGATTGGACTGCTGAGGACTGGGGTAAAGTCATTTTCTCTGATGAATCCCCTTTCCGATTGTTCGGGGCATCTGGAAAAAGCTTGTCCGGAGAAGACAAGGTGAGCACTACCATCAGTCTTGTGTCATGCCAACAGTAAAGCATCCTTAAACCATTCATGTGTGGGGTTGCTTCTCAGCCAAGGGAGTGGGCTCACTCACAATTTTGCCTAAGAACACAGCCATGAATAAAGAATGGTACCAACACATCCTCCGAGAGCAACTTCTCCCAACCATCCAGGAACAGTTTGGTGACGAACAATGCCTTCTCCAGCATGATGGAGCACATTGCCATAAGGCAAAAGTGATAACTAAGTGGCTCGGGGAACAAAACATTGATATTTTGGTACATGGCCAGGAAACTCCCCAGACCTTAATCCCATTGAGAACTTGTGGTCAATCCTCAAGAGGCGGGTGGACAAACAAAAACCCACAAATTCTGACAAACTCCAAGCATTGATTATGCAAGAATGGGCTGCCATCAGTCAGGATGTGGCCCAGAAGTTAATTGACAGCATGCCAGGGCGGATTGCAGAGGTCTTGAAAAAGAAGGGTCAACACTGCAAATATTGACTCTTTGCATCAACTTCATGTAATTGTCAATAAAAGCATTTGACACTTGAATGAGCCATTGACACATGAAATGCTTGTCATTAGACTTCAGTGTTCCATAGTAACATCTGACAAAAATATCTAAAGACACTGAAGCAGCAAACTTGGTGGAAATTAATATTTGTGTCATTCTCAAAACCGTATGTGGCTACAAAGAACACTGGGGGACAAAAAGGTTCATAACCTTGGGTGTGTTATGGAAAGTCACTATTTCAGATGCCTAGGTGACACATCTGAGATAAGACCCGTTTGACTGTAAAACCTCCACCCTCTGCAGTTGCAGTAACAAGGCACCCAAAGGTAAATGGGGACTCTGTCGTACTCTGTTGCCTGAGTTGCCGACGCCTTTCCAATAGAAAAAGACGGGAGATGGGTCAAAGTCGCTTGAAAACAATGGGCCACGGCGAGAAGGACGTGAGTAGGAGGAAGTTGCCCTATAGCCACTGATCTTAGGTCGGTTCGATGCTTTCCCCCGCCTAATGGTAAGAGTTAGGATCGCGGACAGGAAAGCTGATCCTATGGCTGTGCCTACGGGCAACTTCTACCCGGAGCGTATGGGACAGACGACACGCAACACATCGTGCAGAGACCAGACCAGGAAGTTACACCAGGAAGTAAAGGAGAAGAGATGACTGTACCATGCTGCTTGTAGATAGGGGGTTTTCTATAGATATTATCTATCTTGACCTTAGTCTCTGAAGATGAGAGGAGGAGAGGCAGAAAGAAATGAAAAAAGCCCAGGATGAGAGAGAGAGAGAGAGAGAGAGAGAGAGAGAGAGAGAAAAGCATGAGTTAGCAGTTATTGAGGGATGGAATAGTCTGAGAAGCAGCAGTAGAATATGGGGCAGCATTCTTTATGGTTGATTCAATGCAAAACATATTATATTTTTATTAGAACTGGCAAGACAGGGTATTATCGCCAATAAATCATCACTTGCTGTCACTGTTCATGCAACACACACAAAAACATGTCATTTTGATCCAGTCCTATTGTAATGTGAAGCAGACACTCGGTTGGGCATCCCCAGAACAATGGTAATTGTTGATCGATGTTGTATCCAACAATACATTTATTCAAGTTTTCCAAAAGTCATCGGTAATAGAAACCATCATATATTTCTCCCTTACTACAACACATCATTCATTACTGCTTATAGACCAAATAAACAAATAAGCATATCAAATAACAAATAAAAGGGCAAATTACTAAATTCAACTAATTCAATTAAACAATTGTGCGATTTTTTTTTACACAATAATTGACACAGTATGCCTGTCCTAAGCTGATCCAATCCGTTTAACGTTCACAGGACCCAAACACCATTGTGTTAGCTCGCAACAATACATTAACTGCACTCTGCTCATGAAATACAACATGTGTGGGTCCCTTTCTGCCCTGTTTCAGCCACTGCCAGCGCCAGGGAGTAATACACATCCATACGATGGTTACAAAACACATCAAGTAGATCATCACTTTGCTTTGTTCATTTATTTACGTCAACTCCATCCAAGTACGGGGACTTTTCCATGTGGGTGACTGACACTGTGATAGTGAATGGAAATAGTGACGATGAATCAAAAAAAAGGGGCTTTTCACTAGAAAAGTCAACGTTATGTCCATTGCAATGTGCTGCAAACGGTTAACACTCATCAAAGGGCGGTGGACAGAATATGATGCAGGGTCATAGACCTAAGTTAAGACTCTTCTCAATCGCTGTCCCATTACGGCGTCTGTGACAGCAGGCGCTCCATTTTAAAGTAGTCAATATCTTCTTCTACTAGTTCTATGAGTTGGGAAACAAACGGAAAGGGTGGAAACTGCCACCTGGAGGGTGTTGTTTCAACCGGTATAAAGCCAATGTTGGTGATTTACTGCCATCTGCAGTTATGGAATGTTTGCTAACCAGACCTTGGTTCAAATTAGGGATGGGCACGGTTGATCGAATATCCGAACGGACGTTAGTATTCGCTTACTTGAGTAAGTGGGAATGCAGACCTATTTTAACAATGAGAAAGCTTTGTCTAAATTAAATGATCCTTTGTGAAGTTTTTACCTACAAGGATATACTGCTGTGTATTAAAACCCTTTGTGTTGCCCTGACATCGGTACGCTGTTTTCCTCACTTCAAATAGAAATGACTGGCACTCACCTAACAGTTTCCACAACACCTCCTGAAACGGATACATTTTCTAACAGAATCAGTTCTACAATGGCGAAAATTTGACTACTCTTTTGCTGTTGCTGACAATTTACCAGAGAAATTACCAGAGAAAAAGCACCCTGTCCGGTGTTTACCTTTGCCATTGTCAGGGTGTGATGTGGGGTGGGCATTCTAAGTTTTGTATTTCTGTGTGTTTGGCCGAGTGTGTTTCCCAATCAGAGGCAGCTGTCTATCGTTGTCTCTGATTGGGAGCCCTGTGTCAACTACCCACCGTAGTTGTGGGTAGTTGACTTTGTTAGTGGCCTGTATAGCCCTAGGAAGCTGCACGGTCGGTTTTTTATTATCATTTATTTTTTGGTGTTTCTTGTTTTGTTGGTGACTTTCTAAATAAAGGAAAATGTACGTTCACCACGCAGCACCCTGGTCCGGTCATTTCCCTGACCACGTTCGTGACAGCCATGTGCTTTGTATCGTTCTGATATGTTGAGAGTCAAGAGCAATTACACTTCTGGGGGGGGACTATGATACTATGCTATTATTCAAATAGTCAAATTATTTCAAATTACCATCCCTAGTACAAATACTATTTCAAAAATCTCAATTACTATCACATACATTTCGAAGTAAGTATTCAGATATTGTTTATTTGAAAAGACAGGTGGTTGAATACTGGAATGTTGGCATGTATTTGAAGGCATGTATTTGAAGATTTTTTTCTAATACAAATAAATATTCCCATGCATTTGAACCCAGGTTCTAGGAGTATTTTAAAGAATGTATTTGGAAATAAGTATCTGAAAATATTATATAATTATATAAGTTATTTGAAAATAAGCAGTTGTTGATATTGGCCACATTACTTGAAAACACCAAAATACAAAGTACATATTTAAATAACAAATACACATGTATTTGAACCCGGGTCTGGTTCTCACGAGTGCAATTCATTGGCTGATCCCTCCTGATGACCTGGATAGAATGATGTGATCCTTCCTTAACCCATAGGAAGTGATGACACTTCTCAGTGGCGCTGCCCATGCAGTCCGGTTCTATGTCAGCCATTGCTCGTGACGTCATAAAAAAATCGCTTTGAGTGCAGCAGTTATAACGTGGTTGCATTATAAGAGCATATGATAATGTTGATCCAACATGTCTGTGAAAGTGGAATCTAACGAATCTCACTTTTACCTGTGAAACTGAAGAAACATTCAGATTTAGACAGACCTCAACATATTGTATAGGACAGGATCCCAACACGGGATAAAGAAAGATGAGAGAGATAAAGAGAGAGAGAAAGATATATTTAGATAGAGCGAGGGAAAGGAGTCAGGGAAATCAAATGGACAGGATAGGTCCGAAAGAAACCCTTTGACATGAATAAAACACTAACACAAGAAGACAAGGAGAACAGAAAAAGGGTTAATCCCAGACATCTGATATACTGTTATTGTATAATGTCCATCCACCTACTTAGATCTGTTACCTAGACAGACCTCGACAGACAAGAGAGCAGGCCGACGGGCATGGTGCAATAGATAGAGAGGTCGTGTTGAGGGGATCAAGGGTCACGGGGTCAAAGGTGAGAGGTCAAAGCGAAGTGGAGAACCTACCTGGTACGTGGAAATGCCTGGGAGCAGCCACATAGGTGGAGGAGGGAGATTTGCCGTCGGAATAGGTGGACAAACTGGGTGTACTCCGACCACTTTCACTACCTCCAATGGGGAGGGACAGGGGAGAGCAAGAGCCGTGGACGAAAAAAGGGGGGCAAAGAGAGGAGCAAAGAGTCATGCTGTTGTGCTTACTGGTCAAAGATTTAACTATGAAGCGGAACCAACTTTATTCATTACAATTATCAACTGACTTGATAACCCAACCACTAGGGCCATAGGTTTTTCGTGACCATTTACCCAGACCAGGAAAAACTCTAGGCCCTTGCTATTGGTACTTGGCTCATGTCAACATCATAAAATATGAATGAAGGCTATGAGCATCTTATAAAGGCAGATTGCTAACAGAAAAAAAAAATATATATATATATAGGTTGGTTAAAGGCTTTACCAGTTAATGGCAATGCATTGAGGACACGGGCGCAAGCTGAAATGGGACAGCGTCAATGTGTTTCTACTTTCAACTGAAAGTGTGCGCGACTGTAATTATGACCACAGTCCATCACAATGCATTGTGTCACGCAGGCTGGGTGATTAAGTCACTGACACCTTACAGGCCATAACTAATAAACATCTACATAAGAGAGTTGAAAAGAACAGAGGGTGAGGGGAAAGAAAGACAAGAAAGAGGAGGAGGAAAAAAAGAGGAGAGAGATTGTTCATTTGATTGAGCACACGCGCCTCTCTCGCCTTTGTGGGAGGAACAGAAGGCAAGAGCGAAGGCGTTGGGATGCAAGAGGATGAGGTCATTCTGACAGAAACACACACATGCACACACACACACACACACACACACACACAAGCACAGACACACACATGTACACACAAACACATGCGCACAGTCACGCAGATGCAGACGCACACACACACACACACGTACACATACAGTAATGCACACGCATGTCTACACACACACAAACTGGCATTAGTGCAGACCTCAGTTTATTTGCAGGGCAGCACCTCCACAAATCTGGAGCTAAGGCAGGACACTGAGCCCGAGGAGAGGTGGTAGGGGGGGACGGGGGGGGGGTGTACTGTTTTTTTTAGGTATGACCCTCAGTGACATCATAGAGCGACGTAGCATATCTCAGAATAAGAATCTACTAACAAGTGGTAGCAATTCCTCATTCAAGGACTAATCCTCATGTGCTGATAATAACTCTTACATTGGATGCAGTTGTCATTGCATCATTTACATCAATTCATTGAGTGGATTTTCTTTCTGTCATTGCCTTATCCCTCTGACTCATATCTTTTCCTCTCTTTTTCTGTCTCCATCGCATTTGTCTTCCACTCGCTCTTCAAAATTCAATTCAATTCAATGACCTCTTAATCTCTGGTTAAACATCCTGCCTCTAGCACCGTGTTGAAACCAAACAGCTAAGCCACTTGTGTACGTGTGAGGGATAGTTATCCACAAACACAGTCATTTAAACTAGACTCCTGAGGGAACCTGAGAGTTCATTAAACCCAAAACCAGAGCATTTCACGCTGTGTTAGGAACCGCTTGAGCCTGAAGAGGCAACCAGCCCAGTGTGTGTGAGTCCGTGCGTGTGTGTGTGCACGTGTGTGTTTTTGTGCGCAGAACGACGTGTCACTGCAACTGGCAACCAGACCCCAAATTACGGCACCGTCACTCCACCACTCCTCTCCTCCCTCTCATTCCCTCATTCCTTCAGTCCTCTCTTTCATCTTGGCTCGCTGAGAACTTTTACTTTCCATCTCTCCGCCTTTCATGGAAAAACCACCGAAGCCTGGCCCGCGGAGTTCTGATTTACAGTACTAACGCTCCGGTCAAACCTCATCTCTCTCTATCTCTCTTTCCTACTTTCTTTCACTCCTTCTCAAGGCTGTTTCCAGCTCCAACTTCTTTACGGGGGGAGTTCAACCTCAAATTCTTATCAGACCAAAAAGTGACCCTCTTCCAACCCCCATTCCATGTAATGACTCTCTACCTCTGGTTTCCCCCTCTCTTCCACCCTCTTTTACTCTCTCCCTCTTCCTAACTCATGAGGCGTGAGTTATCTCCAGTGACCCAATGAGTCACAATCCCTTCAAGTCCTGGGGCATAAGTCAGCCCGTCATTGAGACGAGTATCATGGTGTGTCTCCAGTGATAAAACCCGTAAATCTGGATAACAGTAAAAGCTGATGGGTATCTAAGGAGGCCTTCGTGGTTTGGCTGACTTTGAGGCTTAGGAGAAGCAATGCAGCTGAGTGATCGCTTTTTCTTATCTCTTCCCCGAGGGAAACTGGAGGTGACTCGTGATTTTTTTTAAAGTAGGCCTACTCCCACACTTGTCAAGGTTTTGGTCGAGTTGACTTAGGTCAAACACATTTATTCATTGTTCGCAGATACTGTGACTTATCATGTTCGTTCCAAACTAGACCGCAGACCGACATATTTAACTATAATACCGGATACCCCCAAACTTATATCTCCCTGTCAGCAACCCTCCCACAACCATGAAACCAACCACCTGCAGTTTCTCCCACTCACTCCATACAAAATCACCATCGGACACCAAAGGTTTAAAGGGCTGAAACACACTGAATAACAACAGTCAACTCTAAGGCAAGGCATGGTTCCCAAAATACCAACAACAACATAAACACTAACAGGCAATCCATTTCAAGTTAAGGGCAAGCCAACATTTGAGGTTACAAGTTCAACACTTACATCCCACCAAACATAGAAACATTAAATAAGGAAGTAATCTGCCATCTTCTCCCCCAATATCAATATATTCCCATGTCAAGTATAACTGAAATACAAACAGTATATTGAAAATATCCACAATTACAGTCGGTTCTCATGCACAACAACAACAAGACTAAGACAACCTGAAGACAGAAAATAGGATCGTCCACAGACAATAGAAAGGGCAAGCAAAAACAAACTTAAGGGGTCCCAACACACAACCTTGATGCACACCAAGAAAATCCAGTATTACGCTAAGAGAAAGAGAAACAGAGCGATAGAGACCAGGGGGATCTGGTGCGTTACCGTGACTGTGAGGAGGTAAATTGAGATGCAGGGACGTCTTAGGTTTAGATTCAGGTGGTAGTAGGGGGTCCTGTTTGAGGCCTAGGGGGGTGAAGGAGGGGGAGAGGGGGGAGACGAAGCACAGGGAGGTGGTTTGACACGTCACACCTGTGTGGGTAGGGGAATACTCGCGTAGGCAAAGGGGTACAATTGAACCCCACTTGTGTGCTGAAAAATTGTGTAGAAAAATGGTGCTTATGGTAACTCTGATGGGGGGTTGTGGCAGTGCTGACATTAGAGAAACAATAGGCATTTATTCTATGTAAAACTGTCAAAACAACAACAGCAGAAACCATGCAGATATTGTGGGAAACACAGCACACAGAAATGTAATACCGATAGGTCTAAAACAGTCATTGTGGGACTCGTTGGGTGCCATTGTTAATTTAACTATCGATTAGTTTAGAGTTTGTATACAGCCGGGGATGGGGGACGTGCAGTGTTATCACTGCAGAGCCGGGATCAAGTCTAAAGCTGACACTGCACTCCACACCGGCGGCCCCATGGGTCCAGGACAGGCTAGGGACCAGGGGAGGACTAGCTACCTCTGAAGTAGGGCACATAGTTGTGCTGCTGGAGCATGGCCAGGGTGGTAGGGTTAAGGGGCAGAGGAGAGTTTCTGCCTCCGGGAGAGACTCTGCCCCTGGGAGAGATTCTGCCAGGCACTGTCATCCCCCCAGGCATTTGCAGCGCCCCAGGGTACTTGGGGGGTAGGCCCTCTGAGTAGTGCATGGGGAGGGAAGAGAAGTCCCTAGCCAAGGGGGAGAGGTACTTAGGCCCCCCCGTGTAGGCCGAGGGGCGGGGGAGGGAGCTGGAGTCAAGGGGCTGGCCATTGTATCTGTTACCCATTGCTTTACTGGCCATATAAAGATCCTCTGTAGGGGAAGATGGTGTAGAAGGACAAGATGGTTTTTAGAGCAAAGAGGACGCTGTCCATAGTACTGTCCCATACCCAATAAAATACAGTACAGATTCTGTGGTAATACCATGTAAAAAAGTGATGGCATAACCACCTCATTCAAAGAGAAGCAATGGAATGAATACTGATGAAATGTTAGAAAATTCTGCAAGGGAAAAAAAAAAGAACAGCATCTTGGAAAAAACACGTGCTCTCTAAAGTAATAGAATGAGCGTGGCAAATCAAGACGAGGCTTAAATGAGGGGGTACATTTTGGAATATGATGCACATAAATATTACATCATACACCAGGGTTGGGGTCAGTTTAAATTCCAGTCAATTCAGGAAGTAAACCACATTCCAATTCAAACGTCCGTGTACTTCCTGAATTGACTGGAATTTAAATGGAACGGATCCCAACCCTGTCATGCACTATATGCAAATTCTGTATATTACTGACTACAACTGTACATATTATTCTATTATAATAACGTATAATTTACAGATAACAGCTAAATACTATGTTCTACTTTCCGATATGTCAACTCTATACGTCTTTCTATATGTCAAATGTACAAACATTCTATATGACAAATGTACAAACATTATATATGTCAAATGTACAGACATTCTATATGTCAAATATACAAACATTTTACTATGTGCTCTTTTTTGTTGTTGAACTGCTGCTCGCTGGAGGTGAGGGGTGAGGGGGGGTACCTACCTGGCCTGCTGTAGTTCTGGGGGGAGCGGGACGGGGTGTACCCTCCATACCTCCCCTGGGAGCTGTTGGAGCTGGGGCTGGAGGGCCTCCTCTGACGGGGAGACTTCTCTCCGTCGCCCTGGAAACCAGGACAGGAAGTTACGTCATCGCGACGTCACACAAGGAGGGCAACTGAGGACGTCACGGACACAAGCCAAATACCGAACACGGAAGGTTCGCGGGAACGTTCACGCCCTCTGCCGTCACGGGGGGGTGCAATACCACGGAATCATAGGAATGTGTGTTCCACGTCAGATTATGGGGGATTCGCTGATGTTATTTTGATGATCGGGATCAATCACTGTAGAGTGTGCAAATGTCCATGAAAACCACCCTTTTGCGTCAACGCACGCACACAGGCACGCACACAGGCACGCACACAGGCACGCACACTTCAAGTCTAACACACAGCCATCAATAAAATTTGAGAGGAAACATAAAACAATGTTATGGGGAAACATTGAAATGAGTCATGTCCGGGTAGAGCTCAGTATGAGGTCCAGGCATATTTTACCTCTGTTGGAGCAACTGGGGTAACTACAAATAAAGAGGGGAA
Source organism: Oncorhynchus nerka (assembly GCF_034236695.1). NCBI lineage: Eukaryota > Metazoa > Chordata > Actinopteri > Salmoniformes > Salmonidae > Oncorhynchus > Oncorhynchus nerka. The sequence goes on along the minus strand of NC_088407.1, from coordinate 36,064,616 downwards.
GACAGAAGCAGACGAGTAAAAGATTTGGCATGGGCCGTCAGATCCTCAAAAAGCTCTCCACCCCTGTACTGGTACCACCTGTATATTGCCAAGTTATCGTTACTTACTGTGTATTTATTTAGACTTTTATTTACTTTTTATACTTCTTCTCTATTCTCTTTCCCTCTGCATTGTTGGGAAGGCGCCCGTAAGTAAGCATTTCACTTTTAGTCTACACCTGTTGTTTGCGATGCATGTGACGAACACAATCCGATTTGATTTCAGTCAAATGAACTCGTATCATCTGAGGTAGCATGAGTTAACCGAACAAACATGATTGTAGGCATGACTTTGACATTCCTTAGGCGTTGGGTTTAATGAGTATGACTTGCTTACTTGCTATACCCCTCCCGATGTCTACAGTTGTGGGAATGTTGAGGGAAGGAGCAAAACAACCCCAACTTAAGACATTTTAGCCAACTAGGCTGGGAGAGAGCTATGATTCAACGGAGGGAAGGAGTTTCCTTTGAAACAGGAAGGAAGGATACATTTTCTGCGTAAGGCTACACGAGACTGACGGATAAAGGTCAGTTCAGTGGTTGGCTTATGGAGAGAGAGAAAGAGAAAGAAAAAGAGAACGCAGCTCCCTTGCTCCCTCCCCGTGTCCCCCCTTACATCTCCGTAGTGTCGTTCCTCTGAGGGGTAGCTGACATAAGGAGCGTAGGAGAGCATGTCTGGCCGGTCGATGTTGTAGATCGCCTTGATCTTTGGCAGAGCAGCAAGGTCCTTGTAGTCCAGCATCTCATCTCCTAGTTTGGCCTGGGACACAGAGAAACACGCCAGCTCAGTATTTTTAACGTCAACCACTTTGATCATGGGAAAATGATAATGGTATAGGCAATTCACTCGAGCACAGTTGAAATACTGTCGTCGACTTAGCACAGTCGACGATCAATCAATCAATTGATTGCATTGCTTGCTCTTTGGGGTATTATGCTGGCTATCTATAAAACACTTTGTGACAACTGCAGATGTAAAAAGGGCCTTATATATTTTTGCTGTTGACTTGATCACAGTGGACAACCTTGTTACTGGAGACCTACAGGACCGGGCAGGCTTTTGCTCCAGACCATCACTAACACACGTGATTCAACTAATCAACTATTCATCTCGAATATTATGTCATTGAATCAGGAGTGTTAACGCTGGGCTAGAAATAAAAAATAAAATAAAAACCTGCATACACACCACAGGAGGTTGGTGGCACCTTAATTGGGGAGGACGGGCTCGTGGTAATGGCTGGAGCAGAATAGGTGGAATGGTATCAAGTACATCAAACACATGCGTTCCCCATGCATTTGATGCCATTCCATTTGCTCTGCTCCAGCCATTATCATGAGCCGTCCTCCCCTCACCAGCCTCCTGTGATACACACTGTTGCGCTCCAGGACCCCGGGTTAGTGGCCCGCTGTTGTCCTGTGACGCCCTCTAGTGGTGAGATGAGGTGGCGCTTACGTAGATGACCCTGCTGGGAGAGCCAGACGCACTGGAGGCTGGGACAGAGGTGATGCTCTCAGAGGAGGTCCTGGTCACCTGGAACAAGGGCGACAAGGAGTTAACTCTGCTCATTATCACTGAAAAGGATTGAAAGGGAGAGAGAAAGAGACAGAGACAGAAACACATGTATCTCTCATGTATCTCTCTTGAACTTAAATCGACACATTGCTACTCTCAGCGAGTTTCTCTGTGGGACTAGCATTTTTCATAACTCTGCCACTAACTCGAGATGAACTCTGAGCCTAGGTTAACATATAGCAGTATAACAACAAAACTCGAGATACCGTTCACCCCTCCTCTGGTCACAAAACACTATGCAGCATCATTCAAGGTGAAAGCAGTGGTAGTGGTGACCAAAACCTGATAATGTGACACCAGACAGACACAATAGTGTTGTTCATTAGTGAAGCTCAGGTGGGCTACAGTGATCAGAGTCAAGTTTAACCACCACCTATTCAGCCGTTAAGAGTTCAAGTTGGGGCTAAATTCCATTTCAACCTAATCCACCGCCCGAATTGAAATGGAATGGATCCAAACCTTGGCTATTGCCATACTACTACAGTAAAGACACTTCCTGTGTTTGGATCACATGATCAACCTAACGGGATTATGGGGAAGTGAGTATCCTGGGGCCCGGGCTAGGTACAGTAAGTGCTATGTGGGCGTGGCTAACTACTGAGCGTGAAGCCGTTCGGGGGTCAAGGTTGAGGGGTCAGGGCAGCCCATGCAGAGGTTGGAGGTGGGTAAAGGGATCTGGGCTGCACATGCATCACAAACCTGCCGCTCAGAGACGTCATTGAGCTGTATCCGGACCTGCTTCTGTGAACAACAGGTGCATTACATTGGGGAGGGGACAGAGTACTGGTCTGGGACCTGGGCTTATTGACTTACTGCACAGTAAGTGCACTTATTAGGTGCCCTTTGTTCAGGTAATCAAGATCAACACAGTCCCAGTCAGTCAAGTTGTGCTGCTTCTTCTCTACGGATGGAATCCTGACTTGAGACACACGGTGATGTACGGTTTGAATCAGTACGACTCCTGGATACTGTGACCTAGCCATAGTTCGACTGTGGAGCTACTTTCGAGTAATCTCTTGTGGACAGATGCGCATGACATAAATGGTAGTAGCATCTGTCGACAGACTGCTGGATGCGACGACATAACGAGTGACTTTGTTCCGGTACGCTGGTTTTCCGTCACTGATCATTCGGACAAATCACAATTTTTCGCAGGAGCTCGCATCTTTCCAATTTCGTAACGGGAGGGGACATTTGGCCCACAGACTTGCCTGATTAGTATATTTTCCAACACGTCTTCCCCCATAGAACTTAATTATGTATCTGACGCAATTACGTTACTGGGGTGTCCGAGATTAACTTTAGAGAAGCCTGGGTGTGGAGAACCAGTGTGATGCGTGGTCATCCTGTCTCAAAGAGAGAACTCACCTTACTCTTCTCCTCCTGTCTGGCTGCCTGTCTGCAGGGAGGATGCCAGATAGAGTTGCCTGAGAGAGAGAGAGAGAGAGAGAGAGAGAGAGAGAGAGAGAGAGAGGGAGGGGACAGAAGAGAGAACGAGAAAAATAGGGAGAGAGCGAAAAGAGGGAGAGCGAGGAACACAGTGAGATGCATCCACTCAAATGTCATATTCTCCCCACAGCCACGGTATCTCCGACAAAGAGGCATGAGTTCGGCAAGCAAGAGTACAACCCCGCGGCCCCGTATACACGTGTGACTCATAGCAAATGAATTCCTGCGCCATCAGAAAGGAAGCCACGGGGAGATGGAGACAGGTTTCTTGTAAATCACGGACGTGAGCCAAGCCAACAGCTCTAGTGCACCAGGAGCAGTAAATAAGAAAGAGGGCCGTAGAACGGTGAATACTAAGGCTGAGTTTTGTGTGAGGTGATTCATGCCATGGACATTCAGTGATTCACTAACACTGTGATCTAATTCATTAGCACTGGGCAAATGCACTGTGGTTTTATGGCAGCTGGGCTATTAGTGAAGGACGTTTCCATGCTGACGGATGGGTCGTGGGTGCATTTCTGAGTGAAAAGAGGGAGAGAGAGAGAGAGAGAGAGAGAGACAGAGAGAGAGAGAGAGAGAGAGAGAGAGAGAGAGAGAGAGACAGAGAAAGAGAGAGAGAGAGAGAGGGAGAGAAAGAGAAGACGGGTGGAGTGTAACAGAGAGAGAGGGAGGGAAGAGAAAGACGGAGAGAAAGTGAGAGAGACAGAGAGAAGAAGAAGAGAGGTTGGTCCACCTTGCAGGTACATCTCCTCTCCCTCTCCAAACATCTGCTCACACCTGGCACAGCGGGCACATGACGGGTGGTAGTGTTTCTCCCCAGCCTGGCAAGGGGACAAGAGGTCAAAGGTTACAAAGTTACAAAGGTCAGGAATGACATTGAGCACGAGGAAACGAGCTTGGAAATCCACAGCGAGACGGAGAACACTGAGGACGGGGCAAATGGGAAAAGGCGGAATAAAATAATCCACAGTTGGTTGAGAAAACATTTAGTCTTTCCTCTCGAATGTGAGACGGATGGGGTTTTTCTCGTCGTCAAATACACCGATAACCTTCATTCCCAGACACAAGTATATCCACAACCAGACGAAACACATATAAAGACAAGTTTGAAGAAAGTAGTTATAGAGGCATTACCTGGATGTACAGTTGTATTGGTGTCACAGGCTGCTGATACTGCTGTTTGAAACGTCCCCTAGAGCGTGTCCAAACTAATTCCCATTCGGCCAGCTTATCCAATTAAGACGAAGATAACGCCGAGTCAGAAGATTGCGACAAAAGGAAGTGCAGTGCTACAACTTGAGCACAAGGGGGTGCTCTGGTACAAGCTACGCTACAGTTTAGGCGCGCACGGCGCAGATAATGCTGCGGGTTGGCCATGGGATCCCTAACTATGTCTACAGTTAGGAACATCCGAACCTTCGTGAAACTAATCGAGGCGTCTGAAAGGGAACACCGGCCCAGTGTTTACATGACATCACCCATGTTTATAGTAGCCACGTACTCTATTAGTAGACATGAGATCCATCCCACCACCCTGTAAGCAACCTATGCGGTTTGATAACCATGGTGACATGAACGGCTTCACATTGAGATGCTAACGTCGGATGACACGCTATTCGTGACACGTTCATGAATTCCACAGAGCTGTT